>NC_088929.1:27860000-27952500 GCF_038396675.1 Hydra vulgaris
CAGGTAAATAAAAAGCAATTGCTTTTACTCAGCATTTTTGGAGTAATTTCTCAGCTTTACTTGAATAAAATTTTGAGCGATTTTGCTGAAGTTTTTGTTCGTGTAAAGCTGAGCAATTACTCAGTGTTTTTGAAGTAAATTGCTCAGTTTTACGTCAATAAAAAATTTAAGCTTAAGATTTTGCTCAAATTTTTATTCATGTAAAGCTAAGTATTTACTCTACAACACTGAGTAAAAGCTATTGCTTTTTTTTATTTATCTGGTCTAATAAATCTTAATTAATGAGATTAGCTGGGCATAAAATAACACAGATCATGTCATATTAAAATAATCATCTGCAGGCTTTCATATATATTAAATGTGTGTATATTTTTTATGTTAATTCACCTACCCAAGGCTGAGAAGGCCACTACAGTCGAGGAGGCTACTTTAGTTGTGGTTACAACCCTCAATAAATCCAAAACATGAAGCCCTTGCGCGGAGAATAATTTGGGTGCGGTACAACCAGGGACGTGGTGGGGATCGAACTTAAAACTTCTCGCTTATGAGGCGAGCACTCTACCACTATACCACAACCACATTATATGTAAATATTGTTTATATGTATATATATGTATGTATGTATGTGTGTATATATATATATATATATATATATATATATATATATATATATATATATATATATATATATATATATATATATATATATATTTATATATACTTCAATATTGTATTTGTTGCTACAAATGTCATTGATAACATCATATTGAAATAGTGCTGCAAGGATTGCATACCTGAAGTGAGAGTTATTTTTTTTAAATGATGCTAATCAAAGTTTTATTCAGCAGAAACTTATCTTTATCTATAATTCAGCAGAAACTTATCTTGTAAATATAATTTTTTTGCACATCATACTTTTTTAGTGTTCCACTTACAGTTCTTTTAACAGGAAAAGAATTTTAAAATTTTTAACATAAGTGCAATATTAGTAAGTGGATAAAGTGCTGCAGGGATTGCATACGTGAAGTAAGAGTTTAGTGGAGTGTTATATTACAGTTACAGGCCTTGTTTTAAATAAAAAATGCTTAATGAATTAGCTTAACGCTATATTTGACGTCATAAAATTATCTTTATTTTTTTTTATAAACGTTAAGTGTTTTAACTACCGCAATAAATAAATAACCGCAAACTAATTCAATTTAACAATGTACCGTTCCCTCTATAGAAAAAACCTGCAATGCATTTTGGTCTTCGCATTCACCATAAAAATAAACAAATAAGTGTTTAAATTTTTTTTAAAAAGCAATTAAGTATTTTTATTTAAGAAGACCTTTCAAAATTATTTCCAATGATAAAATATATTGCAATAAACTATTAACTCATTCCATTCAAGAAAATATTACTGTTGAGACAAAAACAACAGCATCAAAGTATTACAGTGGTATAACTTGCTGTGTTCCATTATGCTACAACAATTTGGTCAAAAACAAAAATTTATCATTTTACCTTATCCCAAAGGAAAGTAATTTGAGAAAAAAATGGTTAACTTTAACTAGTAGGAAAAATTTTAACCCTTCTATTTCTCATCAGGTTTGTTCAGTCCATTTTACAGGAGGGAAAAAGACCTATATGAATAACTGTCCATCTTTACTGCCAAAACTAGTTTAAGACAAAATAAAAAAACCAAGAACCACAGTAAATAGTTCTATTGGATATAAAGAAAAATAGACAAAATTGAAAACAAAAAAAATGATATTAATATTTTGTTTAAAGAAACCGAGCCTGAAAAGTTAAAATAAGAAATTAATTTCTTAAAGGACATTGAACATTATAAAAACTAAAAAAATAGAAATGGAAAAAATTATTATGAACCAAAATCACATCATCAATCAATTAAAATTTACAGTTGACAAATTTAAACATAACCAAGCACACCTTAAATTTTATACTGGTTTTGAGTCATACAACTTATTTAAAGTTCTATTAGAATATTTAGAATCTTCTGCAAGCAAACTTATATATTGAGCGTCAAATACAAACATTGAAAAAACAACAGATTTTGACTACAATAAAAAGGGAAGAGGATGTATAAAAAGTTCAGAATTATTTTTAGTTCTAACAATATTTCCACTTGGTCTTTTAGTTGAAGACATGGGGTTACGCTTTGACATATGCTCAAGTCATGTTAGTAGAATCATATTGATGTGAACTGATTTTTTGCATTCTCAAATGCATATGCTACCAATTTGGGCAACAAAACAAACTGTAGAGAAACAATGCAAAAATGTTTTAAGGAAAAGTATGAATCGACAAGGGTAATTTTAGACTGCACTGAACTATTTATTTAAATGTCTACATCTTTTCGAGGCCTGTCTGCAACTTTTTCTAATTATAAACATAAAATTACAGGAATGGGATTAATTGGAATAGCACCTAACGGAGCCATAACTTTTGTTTCTGATTTATACTATGGTCGTTTTTCGGACAAACGAATTATTAAAGATGTGGCATATATAAACTACTTGAACCAGGAGACAGTGTAATGGTAGATAAATGTTTTGATATTGCTGATGATTTACCAGAAAATGTTTCATTAAATATATCATCATTTCCAAATGGAAAAGCTCAACTCAGCCTTGAAGACAAGAATAATTGAAAAGAAAAATTGCTGCTGTTCGTATTCATGTAGAAAGACCATATTTTACAAACACCATTAAAATTGTCTATGGCACCCGAAGTTAATAAAACCTGGATAGTTTGTTGTTATTTAGCAAACTTTTTGCCACAACTTGTTTTAGATAAATAAAATATTTGTAAAAAATAAAAACTTTATAATTTAAACTACAAATACATTTTCTTGCATAAACTCAAAGTAAAATTTAGTTAACTCTGGTAAAGTAGTTTTTTCCCATTTTTCTTTAAGAAATTTAATACTCTCAACATCTTTTTCCGTATAAACTATAAAGTCTAATTCTTCTATCTCTAATAATGTCATAATACCTTGGCATTGATAAAAGTAAACATGATTTTGTTTAAGCATTGTTTTATCATTAACAACAGCATGGAAAAATGTTTTATCCTAACAAGCTTCAGCTATATCTAAATCTTTTTTTGAATAAGGACACTTGATTTCAATAGCCATTATTTTTTCATTTACTGATACTATTCCATCAGGGTTTGTACCAAGCCAAGGCCATATTGGATTAATGATAAATCCACATTTTGTAACTGGTACATTTTTCATATTTTCATATATTTTTATTGCAGTATTTTAATTTATTTTACCCCATTTACAAGCTTTGTTGAAGAAGTTATTTTTATTATTTTTCAAAATTCTATTCAAAATGGAGGCAGAAAATTTTTTGTCTATTAATAACAAAACCAAAGTTTGGAGATTTTTTTTCCTTCGTGCCACAACCTTGTAGATTGTGTCCAAATTTTTCATTCTCCAAATTCTTTTTTTATTTCAAATTCTTTATTCTCTCTTTTGATAGAGTTAAATGTGCAAAAATTGGGTTGCACTTAAGTCTCTATTTCCTGATACAAAAGGACACTTTCCTGAATTGTTGGAATCTTTTTCTAAATCACTCTTTTCAAAGTAAACCTTAGAAAGCTTTATTGGATCTGAGTTTTTTCCTTCAGCAGGAACATGCCATTGCTGTAAAATTTCTGTGCATGTTTTATCAAATGGTATAGAGTTTAAATTTAATTGTTTATATTCATTTAATTGGTATAATACTGCAGCAACATGCTTTCAGCATCCTCCATACCAGCTTTACAATTACATTTAGCATACAAAACAGCTCCTTCTTTTTGACAAAGATGTACATAAACAAGGTACTGATTTTTTTTCATTGAAGCTGAAACGCTAGCTTTAATCAGAAAAGAATTTATTTCAATATCAACATTTAACTACTAAATTTTTAACGAAATTCTCTTTGAACAGCTGATAACCAGAAACTTTATGCTTTGAAGCACATCTATCTCCGTAAATCGTTGAACTATCGTCTATAATTAGGTATTTGTGTATTATTTCTTGACTTATATTAGGAAGCAAGCAAAGACATCTTGACCATGAGCTTATTTGCTCCTGTACAATTTCTTCAGCATCTATCTGATTTAACTGACTAGTTATTTCTCGAAACACTGATTGAAATAGTTTAAATGTTTTTAAAAAACATGGATCGTCATCAATAACATTTAAATCATGTTCCAAATTACTTTCTTAGCCATTAACTGTATTTATTTCTGATATGATAATATTTGTTTATTTTTGGTGAATACGAAGACCAAAATGCATTGCGGTTATTTCTTATAGAGAGAATGGTCCATTAAATCAAATAACTAAAACAATGTATAAACGTTGTAATTGTAGATATATTATGAAAAGTTTGTTATGTTTTCGATTGTTATTCTTATATTAATTTTAGTTCAATATTATTTAGTAAAATATATATTTTTTTTTCATCATTTCTGAAATTAGTTTTTGAATAATTACTGTTATTGAATCGTTATTGAATAAAAAAAAATAATGAGTTTTTATTTTTAAAAATTTTGGGAGTAAACAAAAAATATTAACATATTAAAAAACAAATTAATTATTTGTTTATTATTAATTAATTGTTAATTATTTAAACAACGATTTTGTTTTGACTAGCAAAAAATAATTTAGGTTTTTAAATATTTTTTAAATTTATGTTGCTTAGCATTTTCACTTGCGTTATATAAAAATATAAAAAAGTTTAATGTCTGTTTTGAGCATATTTTTGATACATAGTTAGAATGCGTTCGCCAGAAACTTAATGCATAAATGTTTTAAGTTATCGTAAAAATGTTTTACATTTAAACAAATCACAAAGTAACACAGAACTATAGAGAAGAATCGTTTTTAACAATTAAATTTTTTTTTTTTGAATTTTATTAAATTAAAAAAAAAAAGTTAAAGTAAATATAAAAGTCTTAATTTTGCAAACTCTTTTGTTAATTATTCTTTTCTTAATAAACAAAAAACTTTTTAAATACTTCTACACAATATTTTAATCGTGCAAACTTAAAAAAATACTAAAGTAAAGTAAATATATTTAATAATTTGAATCGTATCTGTTTATAATAAACATTTGTTAAAATTTGTTCATTGAAAATTAAGTTCCTTAACTTATAAACAAACTTAAAAGTATTTTCATTCTATCTATAATTACAAAACTCTTTTTTTCGTTTGCAAGCAATTTAATTTAGAGTAATAAAATTAAAAAAAGAATAATAAATATGAGGTAATCTTTGTTAAGAAAAAAATTTATTTATTGAACAATATTTATTTTTATTTATATACCAACTTAAATAAAATATACTAACATGTTAAAATATTTTAACGTGACTTGTGCCATTTATAAACTATATGTGCGCTTATGGCACCAATGGTTTTGGATAAAATTTTATTTTGATGAAGATCACTTAAGTTAAACATGATTTTAATAACATAAGTATTTTTCTGTGATAGTTTCAATTCGAAAAGAATTGGCAAAGTCCCTGAATTTAAAAGTTTTCAAAGTAACTCTTTTGTCCTTCAAATTACAATCCATATTCGAACCTTAAACAATTTGGAGAGAATAGAAATATACTAGGTTTTTATATACTAGTTTGTCTTATTTTATACAGAAATATACACTACATTATACATTACATTTACATACATAGACATTAGTAAAGAATTAAGACTGTCATTAAACTAAAACGTGCCTTGATATTAATATTAATTTAACAGAGCCTGTACGTGCATGTGCATAATGAAACCTCCGTTATATAAATATATTTAACGTAATATTAGTGTCACCAGTGGATAATATAGTCTACTCATGATTTCTTTATAATATAACTTTATAATATAACTTGATTTATGAAAAAAAAAATTATTAAATCGCACGCTGAAATTTAACAAATTGTCTTGATTCAAAAATTGCGAGTAACAGGTAATTTTTTTCTTCTTCTGTGCCGGCCCCCCATATATCTTAAAGTTAAAGGTATCCATATACCTTTAACTAATAAGAAAAGCAAAGAGTATTAATTAATAAAGAAGTATAATAAGTGCAATAAAAATAAATTGTTTATATATTGGCACATTTTTTTTAATATCTCAAAAAAATGTCCTAATATTTTTGTTATCAGAGATTACAGAATATAAATATTTTTTTTAATATAGATTTTTATAGAGCTTTTAACTAAATTTTTATTAAAAACATCTGCAAAAAATTTGTCATTAAGGATTGGCGAACTTTTATCATCTTGCTAAATATTTAGATAAAAAGCTTAGCGCAAAATTACGTTGAATGTAATTGTTATAAAAAAATAAGAAATATCATTGCGATAAAAAGTTACAACAATTTTTTTAAATGTAACTTCTTTCAAATTTTTGTAACAAATATTTTTACATATCGTTATTCAAAAGTTAATGTGTTTTTTTTTAAATTAATTACTTTTTTTATCTTACCACTAATTTAAAAGTAAAAAAATGATAAAAAGTAGCTTAACCAAAAAGATGTACGTAAATCACTCTACGCATAACTCATTAAAACAAGGCCTGCTGTGGAAGGAAGTGGGTGAGGTTTAACTTTTGGGTATTTAGGCAGGTATTATTTGGTACAGTGTTTTTTTTTTTGTTTGAGTTTAAGTTGGCATTTTTAAACTTTAAGTGTGTAAAATATATTAAAGTAATGCCGACCTTAATACACATATATATATATATATATATATATATATATATATATATATATATATATATATATATATACATATATATATATATATATATATATATATACATATATATATATATATATATATATATATATATATATATATATATATATATATATATATATATATATATATATATATATATATATATATATATATATATATATATATATATACAGTATTGGAAAAAACTCAAGCAACTCAGGTTATAAAATCATACTTTTATTAAGAAACTCATTATTTTTTTATAATATCGAAAATAAATTTAATTTTTATTATAACAAAACATAGGTTACCTGAAAATTATTATATTTTTATAATGTATTAAATAAAAATAAAAAAAACATTTTTTTCTAAATGATAGAAGTTATTAAATGGAAAAAACTAAAGCAACTTTTGATAACAGATAAAATTAAATAAATCATTATATATATAAAAAAAAAATTAATTCTTTGTAGAGTAACCCTTGTTTTTAATTACATCTTCACAATGTTTTGGCATTGATTTTATCAAGTTCTCAATAGTTTCTTTTGGAATTTGTATCCACTCTCTTTCAATGGCCTTGAATAATTGATTTTGGTTGGAAAATCTGCACCCTCCTAATCTTTATTTTGCAATTTCCCATAAATTCTCTATTGGATTTAAATCTGGGGATTGAGCGGGCCATTTATTAATTCAATTTTATTATCTTCGATCCATTTTGTCACGAATGCGGATGTATGCTTAGGATCCCGGTCATGTTGAAATCTCCAACAAATGGGCATTTCCTCCTCAGCATATGGTAACATTTTTGTTTCCAAAATTTCTTTATATTGGAAATGATCCATTTTATTATTTACTTTCACAATAGGTCCTGTTCCACCCCATGAAAAACTTCCCCATGCCACCACAGACCCACCTCCATGTTTTACTGTCAAGTTACAGTATTTAGGCAATAATCTTGTCCCACTTGGTTGTCTAACAAAAAAAGTACAGTTTTTCATTGTTGCAGAGTCCATTTCCTATAAGTTTTGGCAAAATTTATCCTTGCTAGTCGATTTTTTTTAGATATGACTGGCTTACAAGCTGGCCGCCGACTTGGTAATTTAGCCTTTAGAGCTCTATTTCTGATGGTTCTGTCTGTTATATTTAACTCTAAGTTCCTTAAAACTTCAGTGGATGAAATTGCAGGATATTTTTTTATTTGTCTAATAATTAATTTATCTTCACAGGTTGTTGTTTTTCATGGACGGCCTCCCTTATGATTTACTTCTACATTACCAGTTGTAATAAATTTTTTTATTAATCTTGATATTACAGATTTATTAATATTATACTTTTTTTATTACTTCAATTGGCTAAAGTACACAACTATCTTCACAGATTGCAAAATTGACTGTGAATTCTTTTTTAAAAAATATTTTGTTTTAACCATATCATAAGAAATTTGTTTAAACTTGATTGTTATTGTAATATTTTTTTTTTAGGTAATAAATCAAAAAAATATTAAAACTTAACTCATATCATTTTGTAGTTGCTTTAGTTTTTTGCACAGGAAGCCATTTTTGCTTCCTATTATTTTTTTAATTAGTAAATTTTGAAAGAATAAAAATATTTTTTATTAACTTTATAAAATAAGGGAGGGGTAACAAAATAAAAATATTTCATTAAAATATTTTGAATAATTATTACTTAAATTTTAAAAAGTAGGATATTATACAAAAAGTTGCTTTAGTTTTTTCCTATACTGTATATACAATACTGTATAAAATGATTATAGATTTTTCAAAATTTCAATACTTTTGCTTTTTTTTTATGAATAAGTCATAAGAACATATTAAGTATCTCTTTCAAATAGTCCATCAAACATTTCAGTACATAGTTTGGCCAACTTTAGCCAATTTTAGGGCACTAACACATTTAGGTATAGACAAAATCAAACTTTGTTTTTGACAAAGTTCTTTAATTTTTGAACACACCAGTTTGGTTTTTGTTGTAAGGATACTGTATGGATCTCAGCTGTTTCCATAAGTTCTCAATTGGATTCGAGTCTGGAGAGTTTCCGGGCTATTTAAGTACTTTTATAGAACTTTTTGCAAACCCCTCCTTCGATTTTTCTCTAGTGTGGCATAAAACTATCCTGTTAAAAAATCCATTCTCTATCACCAAAGCCTGCTTGAGAACCTAGACAACTTTCTAGCAGTTTGATGTACTTGTTCTGGTCCATTGTCTCCTCAACTATGTGTAGTTGATTTGTGCCCTACACAGATTTGGCTCCCCAGACCATGATCTTTGTTGGAAATTTCAGGGACTTCTTTAAGAAATCAGGTTTAAACTCTTCTCCTGACTTTTCTTCTAACTGTCCGGACTCTGTCATCTAAAACTGCAATTGTGGGCTCAATAAAAAAAATCACCTGAAAGAGAAGTGACCCTTTAAACAAAAGTTGAATATTTGGCACTTGTGATATTCTCATATTTAAAATCATATTGTGCATAATTTTACATTTCAGTCAAAATTATGCCAGTAAAATGTTCAGAAATTACTGATAAAAGGATGTCTGTATTCTTACCTTGCTCCAATCTTCTTCTGTACAGGCTTCATGCTCCTTGGCCCACTAATACCGCTGTGCCTTCATTTGATTTGTCAACCTGGGTTTTTCTCTTGGTGGATATGCCTTCTGTCCGATTTTTAAAATTCGGTTGTTTACAGTCTGACGGCTTAAAAGTATTCTATTATCAGCTAATTCCATCACAATTTTCTTACAGAAGGTTTTTCTGTTCTTTTTTGTCATATTTTGTATATTTTGGTCAAGTCTTAGTGTAGTGGACCGCTTTTAACCACACATTTCAGTTTTTATATATATCAATGTTGTGAAAAAGTAGAGTATGCATATATAATATATATATATATATATATATATATATATATATATATATATATATATATATATATATATATATATATATATATATATATATATATATATACACACACACACACACACACCTATAGTAAAGGGATTAGATATACAGTTTGTAGTAAAAAACAGCTCCTCGATTGTCTGTGGTATTTAAACTGACAAAATTAAGGTTAGATTATAACAAAAAACGCTAATTAGAAGACTATGTTTTTAAAAACATTCTGAATGTTTTTATTTTTATTTTTTTACTGTAAAACATTCCCAAAGTGTTGCTACATTGACTATCTTATAGCCTCTTGCTACAAGGAAGTGCTGCTACATTGACTATAGCCTGACTCGTGACTCGCAACGGAGTGCCGCTATATCGACTGAGGGTTTGGTTAGGGCAGGCAGTCTATCAAATAATTCAAAAAGTTTTTAAATTTTTTTTCCGGTCATTAAAAAAACTTTTTTTTCAAAAAAAACTAAAAAACAACCATGCAAAAGTGTATATATATATATATATATATCACATCAATGTTGTGCTGACATTTTCTTGAAGGACAACTAAAAATATTATTTTGATGCAGTTAAGTCTACCTAAAGAGTTACTCATTTGCATCAAATTACTTTTATTAAATTAGTTGATTTAATTACTTTTTTATATTAATAATTTGATTAAAAATAATTAATTAATTTAAATAAAGTACTCATTTAGTAATTTGATAATTACATTTTAACAGTGTCTTAAAGCAAAAAAATTTAGCACAAAAACTAATGTTAATTAAATTAAATAAATTGCTGTTGCAATGTATTAAGTAATAATTATTTATTAAGTTTAATTGCATTATAAAAACTGATTTATATAAGCATTAAAATAACTATAAAGTCCATGGTATTACTATATAAACTATATATAAAAATGAGTTTAAAAGCTGAAATATTTTTTCTATAGATTATAAAAAGCAATAATAATTATTTTGATAATTGTCAAAAAAACCTTTTGCAGGCAGAAAAAAGTAAATGTTTGAAGAATATTCATATTTTAAAAGTTATTTTTAAAATGTAATTTTTATCAATACCAAAATAAAACATAAAAAAAGATTTTAATAGTATGAGTCGATGCATAAAACTTTTTTTTTTTTTAAAAAAAAAACGCACTAAAATATTAAGAAATCATTAAGTTACGATAACAGTTTTATTAAGTTTTTAACAATTTTAGTTCAAAAAAAAAAAAAATTTTAGTTCAAAAATTACCTGTTTTAATATGTTTGCATTAATAAGGTCTTGTATACTCTATTTTTATGCCATATATATTATTAATTTCTAAAACATACATATTTTGAGGGTGATCCAATGTACAAACTTTTAGACAAGAGGCATTTTTGAAACATCAAAGAAAAGCAACAAATTGGTAATGTGTACAAAAAATATTGTATTCAAAGATTTTTGAATAGAAAATTGACAAAATATACATAATTATTGCTTTTTGGTTAGAATAATATACATCAAAATTATTTTTTTTAATTCTTCTATATTTAGTAAGAGGATTTACAAAACAAATTTTTTCATTTATTAAAATCATGTTATTAATAAAAAAAACATATTTCGACTACAGCTAGTCATCTTTAGTTAAAATATTTAAAATTTGTTTAAATAAAGATGATAAGTAAACTACCTGCTCAAACTAATTTAAACATTTAAAGATATATACTTTTTTTTTTAACCTTTTATTAATTATTATTAGTTTACTTTTTTTTTTTGAATATATATAATTAATATTTTGCATAAATATCCCTTAGCAAACTACGTAGTGTATATAAGTGCATAATTCATATTTTAAAGGAATATATATAATAGTGCTGTACACTTGAAGAGTGATGAGTCCAAACTACGTAGAGTTTGTAACTGTAACAGCTGTAACACACAAACATACAAACATAATAAAAGTTAGTATTTAAAATGTTCATCCAATTTGTTTTTGAATTAGTTGATACTGACTGTGTCTATTGTTTCTTGTTTAAGATTGTTCCAGTCGTTTACTACTCTATTAATGAAAAAATTATGTCATTTATATTTCCTGTATATTGCCTTCTCAGTTTACAATTGTGACCTCTAGTTTTATATCCGTTATCTAGCATTTCGGGTTTTGTATAAAAATTTATGATATCATACCCTTTCAAATATTACAGTGTCATTTTATAAGGTGAAGTGAAGTACAGTGTCATTTTATAAGTCATTCACATTCAAGTTTAATAATTTTTATTATGTCAATCATAAAATTTTTATCATGTTAATCATAAAATTTGTATTATATGAAGTGAAGTACAGTGTCATTTTATAATGATCATAATAAGTTTATTTACAAAAATAGTTTACAAGAACTTATTTGTATTTAAACTTTTTTTTTTTTTTTTTTTCAGAGTAAAGAGAGTGTTAATGAAGAAAAGATTCTAATGCGTCAACTAAAAGAAAAACAAGAAGAAGAAATGTGTTATGTGATGAATCAATTGAAAGCAAACTACAAGCAAGCAAAACAGATTCTTAAAAAGGTTCTAAATTTACTATTAAAATTTATCTTTTGTGTCTTTCATGTTTCAACATATGCTGGAGAATTTTTCTTTATGCAGGATGAGCAATTGAAGAGAGCATCGGTTACCTCTTCTCAGTTAAGAGAACAATATACTGATCAGCAGAAGATACAAGAGCAACAAACGGCCTTTCAACATAAAATTATGGTAGAGGAAGAGTTACGAAAATTTAAAAAAAGTCAAATTTTAAAACGTCAAGCTCAACAAAAAGAAATGCTATATGAAGTATATATATATATATATATATTTTTTTTTTTATTGTTGTTGGTGTTGGTGTTATTGCTTAAGTTTGTAGGCAAAAAAAAAAAGTTTTTAAAAATTAAACACCCTACAGCATTGTGCAGGCTTTGATCAAAAAAAGTTATTATTATTAGAAATAAAAAAAATGCTTAGAAAACTAATTTTTTATAATCATTCACTTGTAATTTTAGGAGTTGAACAAGTTGCAAGCTCAAAAAGATAGAGCTCATCAAATGTTGCTCCATCATCATAAGTGTACAGAAGAACTGGAGTTTAGTCAAATCAAGGAAATGCATGATTTGCGGCTTGAGCAACAAAAAATGTTGCATGCTACCGAGTGGGACAATCAAATGGAATACAATAAGAAAGCAGAGTTAGATCTACAAAAAAAACACCTACTTGAACTTAGACAACGACCAAAAAATTTAAAAGTATTTTCTAAATAAAATAATAAACAGTATGTTTAAATATTTATTTAATTATTTATTTGCAAAGGTTACTTAAAAAATCTTTTTGCTCAGGCTCAAGAGGATCGTGTTAAGAAACAATTTAGAGAAACATGCAAGATACAGGAGCGTCAATACAAGCTACTACGAAAGCAGACATTAGCAAATACTCCCAGAGAGGAACATCAAGCTGTCATTAATAAATTTGAAGAAGACAGAATGAGAAAGTTTGCTGATCTTGGATCACAATATGAACATAGCATCAGTGACTTACTTCAAAAACAAAAAGTAGATTTAATTAAAATTTGTCTTCTAATAATTATCATAATTAGACTTTATTGTTATATTTTTGTAATGTGTTATAAAGTAACTAAAATGATAAACTCTGTTGAAAGTACTAAAAGGATTTAATTGGTTAACAGTTTAATACATTATGTTTTCAATTGGTTTATTTTAACTGGTGAATCTTAGAGACAGTATATTTAATATAAAAAGTTTATGAAAAATAAAACTTTTTGTGTTTACACTAAGTTGTAGGATGGATGCTTTGGTCTTATTAAACATTTTGAAACAAAACACAATTAGAAGTTTTGTCTTTAACTATTTAAAGAGTCCCTAATTTTATTGTCAAATAAGTATCAACCTTGAAGTGAAAAGAAGTGAAATTAGGCCAATTTATATAAATTATAATTTATATAAAAATTTATAAAAGCATTTTTTTTTTTTTTTAAAGTTCAAATAATCAGGTTTTTAGACTCTTTCTTTTTTGTAAAAATGTTTTTGTGGGCACAAGTTCAAAGCTATCAGGTAGATTTTTTATTTAAATTTGGAATTATAAAACTAAATATTTGCAAATTATAAAACAAATTAAATTAAATTTCAAAACCAGGTATTACAGAATATTAAAAAGATTTTTATTCATAGAGAATCTTTTTTATTTTCTATTTTTTATATTTACTTTTATTTTTATACTATTTTTTAATTCTACTATTTACTTTATTTATATTTTTTTTAATTGTTTACTCATTATCTTGAAATCTTGACATTTTAAAACCTTTAACAGTTTAATAAAATCTCTATTCCAAATGACTCAGATTGTGTATACATGGTTTATAATAAACACACCATCATTAAATATTTTTTTTAATTGTTTTTTAATTATTTTACAAGTCATTTCAGTTTATCTATGCTTCAAAGCAAACATAGGTAAGTTGAAATACAATTGTTCTAAAGAGCATGCATAAACAATAATAATTCTTTCTTTGTAATAGACAATAACAATTGTCTATTACAAAGAAAGATGAAAAATTTTTGAAAAATATAAAAAGAGCACAAACTTAAAATGAAACTATGTAGTTAATAGTTAAATGAATAACCCATTAAGTACATTTGTTTTATCAATGCTAATAACCTTTTTTGATTGCTACTATTTTTATTTCTATTCCTTATGTAAGAAAAAGAAAATTTTTTTTTAAATTTACAAAGAATAAAAATTTTTTTTAAAAAAAATTTTATTCTTTGTAAATTAAAATTTTTATTTTTTTTTTTAAATTTTAGTTTTTATTTAAAAAAATCTTAAATTAGTTCATAATTTTTCCTAAAACCAAATTTTTCCAAAAATTTAAATCCAAGTTTATTTTAAAGTCAACATTTAAAAAGGGTTTTTAAATATTTATTAAGTACATTTATATAAATTAATTGTTATAATTTTGACAACAATGGAATTTGTTATAATTACAACAATATGTTATAATTACAACAATGGAATTTGCTTAATATTTAATTATTTTATTTTTGCTATACTTTTAAAGGTTCGCTTAGATGAGATACAATTGGAGGAACTAAATGCATTGCGTGCTCAACTTAAGCAAGAACAAGACATGCTTATCACCTATCAAACAAGACAGTCAACACATTTAAAAAATCATATGGAAAAAGAACTCCAGGATCTTCAAGATAGAGTTGCCCTTCGTAAAAAACTTCTTGAAGAAAGGGTAAAGTTAATTTTATTTGCTTTAAATATTTTATATGTATATTATATACTTATGTATATTTATATACTTATGTATATTTATATACTTATGTATATTTTATATTATAGGTAATGCATGTATTTTTATACATAGATATCTACATTTTTGGATATATGAGTTTATTTTTATACATGGATATCTACATTTTTGGATATATGAGTTTATTTTTATACATTGATATCTACATTTTTGGATATATGAGTTTATTTTTAAATTTGTTTGCATTTTTTACTAAAATAAAATGTTTATTTTAGATCTTGTTACAATTGACAAAAATCTGCATATATACACACACAAACTATTAATATCGTTAATATCTTGTTGTTGTTGTTTTTGTTATTGTTTTTGTTGTCATTATCATTATTATTATTATTATTATTATTATTATTATTATTATTATTATTATTGTTATTATTATTATTTTAAAATACAAATTTTGTTTTTGTAATAATGTTCAATAATAGATTTTTTTTATTTTCTATTAACAAAGTTTCTGCACCCTAAATGCTGATAATCCTGAAAAATTAATAATTGTAGAATTAAAAGCAATGCATAAACAATCAATGGTTTTTTAATCAATTGTATAAAGTTAAATATTTACATGCATTTTAGTTATATATGACAAAATTATAATAATATTTACACGCTTGTTGCCAAACGATATTGTTAAGGTTGCAGCATTTTCTATTAAACATCAAAAGCCAAAATTAAATAAAGTGTAGAGTGCAAAATTAATTAATACTAGATGTAAGGACCACTGATTAGACCTTCACATGTTTGACCTTTTTATTGGGTTGTCCTGCTTCTGCTGATTCTACAAACTTTTTAAAAGTAGAGAAAACATACCAGCTGCCATAAAAGCATTTATTTCTGCTGATTGTCTATAAACAGAAAATTCTCCTTCAATTCTATCACTTTGTAGCTTGTAGTTACTCTGAAACTATACGCAGCTAACAAAACATCTTTTTATTCAGCAGGTTTTAGATTTAATATTGTTAGTGCTTATGCAAATGGACAAAATATTATACTAAGAGACCACAACAGATCTGCAACAAAGCAAGACATAATTAAAACCAACTAATAACTAATGCTTGCAGACAGCTATCAACCCTTCTGTTATTTTTAGGGGGCATTTTTGGTATCATGGGTAACATACTGAATTCGTTTAGGTCCATGCCCAATTACATAGATTTAAGTTGTTATAAAATAGTTGTTTCATTTTCAGTTATTCGTTTAGGTCCATATCCACTTTGAATTGTCTTGTGATAAAACTTTCTTTTTTTTTTGTTTAATCTTGTTTAAATTCAAATTTATAATTGAAAAAAGTAATTGTCGCTTTTTTCAATAATATCATTAACATGCAAATTATAAACTAAATATATTTTAATTATAAACTAAATTAATAGCTTTAAAAACCAAGCGATTGTTGGGATTAAATACTCAATATTTTGAATTAAATTATTAAGTTGCTAATCCTTAGGCTTAGATTGGCGAAGCACTGATTTGAGTGTTGGTAAATATAGCAATTATACTTATGTCAAATAAGGATGGTTTGCAATTTTTTGCAAACCATCCTTATTTGATATAAGTAACGAGTGGTTACTAAAAATCCAGACTAACTTTCATGGGCAATTACTCCCATAGTTTTTATGGTAGAGATTAAATAAAAATATCATTAAAAAGAGTTTTTAGTTATTTATTTATTTTAATTAAGTTTGTCTTCAACCAGTCTGTTTCTTCGGATTCGGCCAACTCTAACACGAGTTGACCCAAAAAGTGAAAATACAAGGTTAAGGTCAATTTTTTTCAGGCAAAGCTTTATTCTGGTTTGTAGTTGCTTCACGTCTTTTGCTTGCCAGTTACTCTCATACACTTTGCCTTTCAAAATAGCCCAAAAGTCTTCTATTGGACGACACTCCGGTACGGCTGGCGGATTGTCAACTTTTTTGATAAGATTGATGTTATGAGTCTCATAGCAGTTGGTCACGGTTTTGGCATAATGCGATGACGCCAGGTCCGGCCAAAATATATAATTACCATCGGCATGATGAGCGTTGATGAACGGCACTAATCTTCTCTTTATACAATCAATTTCATAGATGGCTTTATTGACTGCAAGGCCGCTGGGGATAAAAAATGGCTTTGAAATACCTTTGTCAGAAGCGGCCAGCCAGACAAGCACCTTGGGCTCGAACTTGCGCTTTTTGCGATATTTAACACTTGGTGGAGTCTTGTCTCTGTTGCTAGAGTAGTAGGTGCTGTTTCCATTAATTGTTGAGTGTGACAGAGTAAAGTAAGACTCGTCGTCAAGGATGACCGATTTTCCTTTAAAATCACGATAAACACGATCAATGCCGGTTTTGATTCGCTCATTCTGGTTCTCTAGTCGATGAGGTATACCCTGTTTTTTATAACTTTTGATGTCAGTGTACTTGGCAAGAGTTTTAATGATATGTGAATGACTGCATCCATATTTTCGACCAGCTTGCCTCATCGAAACTCAGTCACTGTGATCAAATATGGTTTTCAGGCGCTTGATACCCTTTGGGGTCATGATTTTGGCCACACGACCACTTCCTTGCACTCTTTTGTACCCAGAATCATTCTCAACACGTTTGATTATATCATAGATAGTGCTTCTTGGAATTTTTTCAGCATTGAAGTGAGCTACTGTGAACTTTTTACCTTGCAATTTATTTTTCAAATAGAACTCGTAAATCCGTTTTCTTACCTCTTCTTGCTTGGCCATCATTATTTTCTTAACTATTATTAATTATCTAAAAACAAGTAAATTAACTTATAGAGAATTAAATAAGCTTTAAAATGGATATAAGCATGAAAAAAAATAATTTAGTTTGTGGCATTTAAAATTCAGTTAAAGATAGTCCGGATTTTTAGTAACCACCCGTTATAAACATAAATTTTTGGAGTTTGTTCCATGTCAGGAAATTAGCTCAAACTCCTGATATATATTTATATATATGTATATCTATCTATCTATATATATCTATCTATATATATATATATATATATATATATATATATATATATATATATATATATATATATATATATATATATATATATATATATATATATATATATATATATATATATATATATATATATATATATATATACATATATATATATATATATACATATATATATATATATATATATATATATATGTATTTATGTATGTATGTATGTATCTATATATATATATATATATATATATATATATATATATATATTACATATAATATTTCATATTAATAAACACAGCCTCGTTTTATAAAACGTTTTATGAAAAGCTTCATTAGTAAAACGGTGATAATTATTCAAATAAAGCTCCATATTAGATAGTGACACGAGGACAGACGGCATCCCCGTTCTCATATAATATTTTCCATCCCCATCAAGTTTGTCCCCATCCAGTTTGTTCCCATCCCCATCAATAAAGCAAATTTGACAAACCGGTAAACCACATCCCAATAATAACATATATATAAAATTTTTGTATTTAGCCATTTTTTATTCATAAATTAAACTGTCCATGGTTCAATTGTATAGTTACGCGTACCTTTCCTTTGTTCAAACCATGCAGAAATAAGATTTTAAACCATAACTTCATAATTTGGTTATATTTCGCGTTTCTTAACGATCATGTTTAACACCTGTTACCGCTACCGCGGGATTACCAAGCACGTTATTACCGTTACCGCGGTATTACCAAGCACGTTATTACCGTTACCGCCGTATTACCGTAATTTGCGGTAATACCGCAAATTACGGTATTGCGGTAATACCGCAATTACGAATTGCGGTAATACCGCAATTCCCGTTACCGTGTATCTCTCTACTCCATATATGATAATTTAAAAATATATTCAATTTTATATTCATTATTATTTACTTTGCATTCGTTATTTAAATATATTCTTTATATGTAAAATATTCAAATATATGAAGTACTTCAATATATTTGAATATTTTACATTTTATATATGATGGTTATAAATTTCAAATTTGATAGATATTTATATTGTTCAACGGATATATTACAGTTGTTCAAATATAGGCTGTAACAGTTAATTGATTATTTTTTTAGATGTGTGAAGAGAGCACTCGACTTCAAGATATCCGCCAAGATCGTCTTTTAGGCTTACAAAATAAACACCAAAACGAATTATTAGAGTTTGATGGTTATTTGCGTAAAAATAGTGACAATAGCTCTCACTTAAATAACGTTGCAAGCTCGGGTAGTCCGAGTCTGAGTAGAAGTTTTAATCAGACTAGTCCTCGCAATAGTGGGCGTAACTTTACAGCACCCACAAACCGTTTACCAAACTCTTCCCGTGAAAGTTCAGTAAGTATGAGCAACCTACAACAAACAAACATTTTTTTTAATCCCCAAAATGACGACACCACGCATAACGCGTCTAATTTTACACCTTTGCGAACTCGAGAGAATCGAAACGGTAACGCTTCTGATCGACGCTCTTATATTGATTCGGGAAAAAGATAACTGAACTTTAGTGTACATATGTCAGGGTGTTATAACAAATGGATAGACAGAAAGTAGTCTAATAATAAAAGCTGTTCAATGAAGCTATAAAATAAGCGTTAATGCAAAATTGTTATCTGATATTAACTTAATCAAAGCAGGGTAATTACAACAAGTAAGTTGTTGTCTCAATCAACCAATCAGCATTTAAAGAGACTTCAAGATATTAAAAAGAGTTGCTGATTGCAAAGATGAAAAGAAAAAAAAATCTGTGATAAATTTCTTAGACTTTTATTCGTGTTTTGAGCTAGATTTTTGTTTTCTCTTTTAACTCCTGATATTGTTTTCTTTATACTGTTTTCTGTATGCTGTTTTGGAACTTTTTAACTCTTTTGTTTTTGTTTTTTTGTATCGATCCTACTAAATTTTTTTTTTCAAAATTTTGTCAAGTTATAAAGTATACATGCTATCCGAGAAGCAAGCTTTTTTTTTCTTTTATAATATTTTATAAAGGTTTAGATTTTATTACCGGTTTTCAAAACATCTTGTATTTTATGATAAACATCATCGTTGAAGATTGATTTTTATTTTTATATGGTTTGATTTATCATGCATACTTCTATATTAGAAGTCAGAACGAGCTGTTTTTTCTATTTATCGCATAAAGTGTTAAAATAACCGGAAAATATAAATTATATAATATATTAAAAATATCTATAAAACTTTAAGTATAACTTTTTTATTATTATTCATAGATAAAATTGAAATGGTTTCGTGATGTTTATAGTTAGTGGGGTTAGTTGGTTTATATATATACATATATATATATATATATATATATATATATATATATATATATATATATATATATATATATATATATATATATATATATATATATATATACACATACATATATATATATATATATATATATATATATATATATATATATATATATATATATATATATATATATATATATATATATATATATATATATATATATATATATATATATATATATACACACATACATATATATATATATATATATATATATATATATATATATATATATATATATATATACATACAAATATATACATACATACATACATATATATATATATATATATATATATATATATATATATATATCATGGCCTACTTAAATTACACGACCTGATTTGTTGCATTTTCCGTAAAAAATTAAGAGGCCAGTTTTTTTACGGCTTATGTATAAAAGCTTGAGTTTCTGTTATGGTTATGAGTCGTGTTTGTTTTATAAATCTTTTATTTTTATTTTATTAAAATGGTTAAATAATAGTTAGATTCTCTTTGAGTATTTACATTATGTTTTTCTGGATTTTTTGCTAACTGATTGCTTGCTTCAGTTAATTCCAATAACACAGAATACTGAAATAGGCTTTCAGATAGCTATACCAACATGCTACTAAAATAACCTTACATGTTATTAAAATGCACACAACTATCCATTGGAAATAAATTCAAAGGTTTGTAATTATTTATTATAATTGCAATTAATAGGAATAAAAAATTGCTCTATATTAGTAATATTTACACTGCAAAATAAATACCATAAATTAGGCCATCTAATTACGTAGGCCTAGAAATATCAGGCATAAAAACTGTTTTTGATTCAGTAGCTTTTATAAAATTTTTAATTTTTCATTGTCTTATAAAGACTTTCTTTATCTGAATGATTTCGCTGTGGTGAAAACTAAAAATTGTTTGTTAAACTGTATGTTAAAGAAAACATTCAAAATAATTGTGTATTAAGTGATTGCGTGCTTCTTGTTGGTAAGATGTATTTGCAAAAGATAGCCTGATATCAAAGTTGAAAATAATTTGGTTAAGACTGAGAAAGTAAACTTTTTAAGAAGTTGCGTTTGTTTTTATGATTGTATGGCTTCAAAAATGAATTCTTATATTGTGAGATCCTCACTTGAAGTTTGCATAACAGGTTTATGGTTGAAATAAGAATCTGATGAGTGTATTAGCTCAATCCAACGATCTAAATTTTAAGTAAGAGCTGTTGTTACGGGTAACCATTCTACCAATGTTAATGCATTTTCATAGTTTCATGAAGCATATAGACTGGAGATAGAAAGCTATTTATTTATCATTTAGTTTATAAAGGGGTATTTCAAACATACTTCAAACATTATTTGATATACTTTGTTTTATAAAAAAATAAGAAACAACTTGTTGAATGCATAAAATGTTTTTCCATCTTTCTCATTTGATTTTTCATAGACAAAGTTAAAATTACTGCTGGTTGCACTGCTGGGAATATATTTCATAAAGTTTATGAAAAAGATCAATTACTAAACAAGAACTAATAAAACAAAAAAAATTATCAGGTCATCACATCATCACTCATCGTCACTCATCGTGAAAACAACAAACAAGTTGTCAATCTTACATCAGTAATATTTGATGAAACAACTGCAGCTGCAATATTGAGTTACTTTTCTGAAAAAAATAATGATAAAATATTTTAATATAAACAATGATAAAAAATAAATTTTTGTCATTGTTTTATAAGTAAACCACACTTAACTTAAAGCAGAAACTCAATACATCCAATCAACTCGATAATGCTGCTGTGAAAGATGATAACAAATCCACACTTTATAGAGAAATTTTATTGAAATTTGGGTCAAAATGTGATTTTTTACATCAATAAAAAAATCTTTTCATGTTATAATTACAACACTTCAAGCAAATCATTCTTATGAATGATTTGCTTGAAGAAGGCTATACATTTGTTTTTACCCCCATCATAAAATTGAATCCTTTGGAGCTACGTTTTAGTAAGAATAGATAAATGAGCAGTGATAGATTTTTGGTGAATTTTTTAGACATATGAATCAGTGAAAAGATTTTGGCAGAAGTCTGCTCAAGGACACTATTATTTTCTGGGAAGAAAATATTTATCAGACATTTGATAATCTTAATTTATAAATAACATAGCATAGAAGGTGCTAGCACTATAGCAAGTTATGTTGTTAAAAAATTATCAAAAAAAGATTTGGATGTTAAACTTTTGATCAAAAAAAGTATTGTTGTTAATTATAAATATCTGAAAATATTATACAGAAGAGAACTTATATATCCAAGTCAACCTCTGACTAATTCTATTTGTCATCTTTTTTAGCATTATACTATAATTTTTACTAAAATCTTTTTAGTATTGTATCTATAATTTATAAATGTCATTTCTTCTATTCTAGTCAAACATTGCAGTTCCTTTTTTTTAAATTTAATTTAAAATTTGCAGAACAAATTTTATAGACTTATTATCGCAGTGCTAATTTTACAAGTGAGAATCACCAAGATTGGGAAATTAAATATAGATCTCTTATTGCTAAAAATATTTGTTTATAAAAATTTGCAAAAAAGAAATTAAATATTCAGTAAGCAAAGATCAAGTAAAAGTATTTTAAAAAAAGAAAAGACAAAATAAATATTCCTTGTAAAAAGGTATTTCTTCACTCTTTTTAATTTCAATTATAATAATACAACATTACAAACCTTTGATTTTATTTTTAACGGGGAGTTTTAGGTAATCTTAGCAGCATGTAAGGTTATGTTTAGTAGCATGTTGATATATAGTTATCTAAAAGTCTATTTCAGTATTCTGTGATATTGGAATAAACTGAAGCAGGAAATCAGTTACGGAAAAATCTAGCACAAAATAATGCAAATTACTCAAAGAGTATCTAATTATTGTTTTATTTTTATTTTATTAAAATGGTTACATAATATTATATAACCATTTTAATAAAATAAAAATAAAACATTTATAATACAAACACGATTTATAAAACTTAAGCTTTTATTCATAAGCCGTAAAATAAGTTATTTTAAATAACTAGCCTTTTAATTGAACCTATGAGAGTAAAAGTGGACCAAGTCCAATTTTTTCAAATGACCCTTATGTATGTAAAACTGCTAAAAATTTGCTATATTTTTAGAGCAAAAATGGACTTAGTCCATAACACATTTATTTCTTATTCAACAGAGGGCAGCACATTTTTACTCTAACAATAAATCACCAGGTATAGAGAGTAATAGTGGACCAAATCCATTGATAGTGCTTTAATGTAAGAAATCAAGATTCAAGACCACATAAACTACACATTTTCTTAGAATTATTATTATTATATTAGAACAAGAATAACATTTGTACAGGTAAGATGCTTTAAATGAATATCTGATTGTGGTTTTATATTAATATAGTGAAGTATACAGCACTTTCACACTTTATAAAGTGACAAAACTGAAATAGTTTGGTGAGCGATAATATAAGATTTATTCAATTGCTCTCAGCAGGAATATAAATATTGATTTGTTAGACAGTAGATATAACGGTCTGTCACTACCAAAGTTACAGCCTCTTTAGAAAGGTCTATTTTGTGGCTTTAATAACATCTAGCTAGGGGAGCACTTGCATGCATGTTGTGTACATGTACATTATTCTTTCTAATAATATTCTGAATGTATGTAATATTTAAAAAATATTTATTGTAGAATAGTGTAAACATGCATTCACGAGCCGCACACATGGTGTCACTGGCATTGATAAAGTGCAAGAAGGTTCAGAGATCTCTAGCTACAGATACAACAATTGCAGATCCTAACTTAGCAGCAGATATACAGACAGAACGTTCTACATTAGCAGCTGAATCTCCGATTGTAGCCGATAATTCACCGGTTGTAGCAGTTGAATCTCCGATTGTAACAACTGAATCTCCGATTGTAACAACTGAATCTCCGATTGTAACCGATCAACGCCCTCGAAAACGAAAACGTTGTGTAACGAACTGGAAGAAAAATGTGATTAAGCACTTACGAAATACAGGTAGCGAATATGTAAAGCATGGCGGAACGTTACAAAAAGCTAAGAAATTAAACGAACATTATTTAATAAATCAGAGTTGCAAAAACAAATGTGCTGAAAATTTGACTTTAGAGCAGACTAAAACTCTGTTTGAAAATTTCAGGAAATTGGGAGATTTAATGCACAAAATCTGTTTCTTGCTGGCTGCGTGAAACAATCAACAGTAGAACGTAGACGACCAAGAGTAAGAAAAAACAAAATTAAGAAAAATGAAAAAAAAAATGCAAAGGATTTTGCACGAGTATACTCTGTGTTTGCAGATAATAAGCCCGTTACTGTTTGCAAACCATACTTCTTGGCGATATTTGACATTAGCAGCGGTCGACTAAATCGTGTGTTAGTCAACCAACATGAGAATGGTGGTGTGTCAGGCAAAGATGGACGAGGAAAATATGATCACAAGACACAACGCATTCATGAGGAACACATCACTCGCATTAAAGATCATATACCTGCTCATTTGACGGTATCCACTATGTACGACATGTATAGAGAAAAATGCATACAGGATTCAGTCAAACCCCAAAAAGAGTGGAAATTTCGGGACATTTTTAATCATGAATTTAACTTGACGTTCCATCAGCCACTAAAAGATACGTGCAAGAAATGTGACATTTTTAAAACAGACATTGAAATAGAAAAAACTGAACACAAAAAATCTCAACTAAAAGCAGCGCATGAGATTCATTTCCGCAAAGCAGAGAAGGCGCGTCAACCCTAAAAACTAGAAAAGGAAAATAAAGACAATAAACATGCATCTTTTTGTTTTGACCTCCAAAAGGTCATGTCATTGCCTTGCCTTACAACCGATGAAGTTTATTATTGCCGGCAATTATCAGTGTATAATCTAGGCATTCATGACCTTTAAAATGACAATGCAGTGATGAATGTATGGCATGAGGGAACAGCCTCACGAGGTGCAGGTGAGATCGGTTCATGCTTATTGGCATATTGTCAAAATCTGATAAATAGGGATATTACGTCTATTACAGCATTCAGCGACTCGTGCGGCGGCCAAAATCGAAATATAAAAGTTGCACTGTTATGGATGCATTTGACGCAGACGACGAGTATTGAACTGGTGAATCATAAGTTTGTGGTCTCTGGGCATTCTTATTTGCCTAACGATGCAGATTTTGGAATAATTGAGAGAGCAAAACCAAAATCCACAGAGATCTTCGTACCAGAACAGTGGTACAAATTGATCGAGAACTGCTCTATGAAGAAGCGCTTCAGTGTTGCAAGATTAAGCACTGATAATTTCAAGAGTGTGGAGCCCTTATTGAAATTAAATACAAATCGGAAAGTGGATGAGAGTGATCAGAAGGTCAATTGGCTGGATTTGCAATGGCTGCAACTTAGAAAGAACGAGCCATACAAACTGTTCTTTAAATACTCTTTAGATGATGACGCATCATTCAGTTTCATTTCGCTAGCGAAACGCGGACGTCAAACGAATCTTAGTGAAATGAGTTTGGCTCCACTGTACTGTGGAGCAACAAAACTGAGCAAAGAAAAATACTCAGATCTAATGAAACTGTTAAAGTATATTCCTCCCATCTATCATGACTTCTATCAAAAGTTGGAACACAGCGGTCACAACAAGGATGTACTAGAAGATGAACTGCTCGATGACAGCGGCGATGATGATCAGTAAATTCGTGTGGTTTTTATTGTACTGTTTGTAATAATGAGGACTATTTTTGCCGATAATTAGTAAATAGTAATTGTGTTTTTTTACGACATAGTATGAATTTGTACTACTTGTCTTAATTTGAATTGCTATTGTAAACGAATAATATGAAATTTGTTCATGATTTTACACTAAAATGATTTAGCGATTTGTTGATTATGTTTAGAGAAAAAATGGACCAAGTCCATAACTATTATTATATAATTAATAATTATTCAAAAATTTATTTGTGCATTTCACATATCTTGTTGCCTAAGAAAAAAGATTTAAAATGATACTAGACATCAATAATATTACATATGGCTGATTTATAATATATGCAAACACTAAGAACGCTTATTTCTAACAATATAGAAATATGGACTTGGTCCACTTTTACTCTTATGGGCTCAATTATGCCGTGTCATTTAAGTAGGCCATGTATGTATATATATATATATATATATATATATATATATATATATATATATATATATATATATATATATATATATATATATATATATATATATATATATATATATATATATATATATATATATATATATATATATATATATATATATATAGTCACTGAAAAGAATAAAAACTTTCAGTATAACAGGCTTTAAAAATCGTCAACCTTTAAAAAATCTAGTAAATTTCGATTTTCTAAAAATTAGGTTTTTGTTTATTTCTCACCATAGTATAAAACTTATATAACCATGTTAAATTCTATTGAAGTTATGATAAGGGGTTTTTTTCGTCGACCCCCCCCCCCCCATCGTGTTTTGCAATACGCTTTTTTGAGTACCCTCCACCTCCCTAAAAGTACCTACGCTTTTAACCTATTTATCTAACATTTTATGATATTTTTTTTAATTTAGAGTCTCCTTTCATATATAATCAACCCACTGCTCTCCCATCTCATATACGCCATCTGCAGACCCTCTCTTCCCCTCCGAGCGTACGTACTTTATGGACGATCCCTAAAACAGCTGCTTAAATATGTGCATTTGACCACCAGCCAAACTAGAATTAAAATTGTTTTATATGTATTCTGTAAAAAATTCCTATCCACCCTTTTATTAAGACCCCTTCATCCAGAGTTGTTAGTCGTTGGCCTTGCCTTAAGGCCAAAAATAAGGCCTTGGCCTTAAAAATTTTGGCCTTGGCTTTGATTGTTTTGGCCTTGGCCATCCACTTTTTCTTTAAGAATTCAGAACTTTCTTTGACTAGCCATTTTAAAGCAATAACCGATGACATAACTGGTTAATGAGAGTTTATTACATCTAATTAAACTGTTTCACGAGACCTAAGGACTGTGTGTACGTGCGCAACCTGAAATATCATTAGAGTCAATGACTGAAAATGTTGGGCAACTAAGTTCAACTCATTCCTATTGGCGCCCAACATTTTTCAGTCATTGACTTTTATGTTA
The DNA here is from genome assembly GCF_038396675.1 of Hydra vulgaris. Classification (NCBI taxonomy): domain Eukaryota; kingdom Metazoa; phylum Cnidaria; class Hydrozoa; order Anthoathecata; family Hydridae; genus Hydra; species Hydra vulgaris. Next base: position 27,887,493 of record NC_088929.1, read on the forward strand.
TTTTAGGTTGTGTACGTTCACAAAGTCCTTAAAATAGTTTATTTTTTTCTTTTTAGTCCATTTTTGTAAAATGTTGCTTTTAAAAAGTTTTTTTTTATATATATTTTTATTATTCAACAGCGATTCTATTTATCTACGCTAAACTAAAACGCTAAAAGTTGCTTTTTATTGTTTGTTTTAATAACTTTTCTTTACGATCTACTTTATTTATGCTAAACTAAAGTCTGTTTTGCGTTTGTTTTAATTACTTTTTTTAACGATTTCTTTTATCATTACCGCTTACCTCGTGTTTGTTTTGCGTGGACACCAAAAAAAAAAAAATAATCAAAGAAACAAACCTACAAGAAAGCAAGTTAAATAAAATGTTGTAAAATAGTGTTACACCTCAGATTCAAAAGCCCTTTACCAATAAAAAATGCTTTTTTTGCAAATAATGGAAAAATCCTGTTTTGCAAACAAGATCGAATCAATCACTCGAATTTAATCAAAAAGATTTTTCGTTAAAAAAAACTGTACACAATTAAACAAAATTCAAAAATTAGAAATCTATATTTGACAAGTATTTATGTGTCCCTGCAATGTCAGCTCCTGTCGAGCGTATCTTTTGTCAGAGTGGATTGATAATGTGCCCTCATAGAGCTAATATATCGATTTGTTGCTTTGAACTTTGATGTTTCTTAAATGTATTAAAGACTTATAGGCTATATAGTGATTGTTTATGGTTATGACTAATAATTAATGCTAACAACTAATAACAATATAACTAAAAGATGTTAATATTAGTTGTTAGCATTGAGCACAAAAAAACATAAAATTAAAGAATTAAAAGTTTTAATTCTTTATTTTTATGTATTTTTGATTTCTGCTTTCATCTATATCTACAAGTATATTTTCTTATTGACTTCGTTGAGTTCTGAGCATAACCTTGGTCTAATTTCACAACATGTGGTCTTGTTGCAGCACTTGCTACCTACAGTTATGTTAATAATTAGCCTTAACGTAAGGCCAAGGTCTTTAGTCTTGAAACTTAAGATCATGTCTTTGGTCTTGAAAATATTTGCGTAGGCCTTGGCCTTAAAACTTTTATTCTTGGCCTTGGTCTTGAAATTCTTGTCCTTGGCTTTGAAACTTTTGGCCCTGGTCTTGACCTTGGCCTTGTAACATGTGGCATTTGCCATGGTCTTAGCCTTACTACTTTTGGCCTTGTTGACAACTCTGCCATCGTCTACTAGATCTAAACTATCATTTCCCCTCCCCCCCTCCCCCATTCATCTCACCTACACACACTTTTATTTCCATTACCCCTTGTATTAAAACCCTCAGAGTAAGATCAGTTCTAACAAAAAAATTATTAAATTCGCAAGCTATTTCTTTTGACTCATAAATATATTTGTTACTAAATTAGATGACTTGAGGCAGGAAACCTGAGAAAAAAATTTTGTTTTCCACTAATTTCTTTCATTATTCGTGAAGTTTTGAGAAATTTTTATACTTATTAAGGTGATTGAATACTATTAAAAATCAGAAAAATCATTTTTTCAATTATAAATTTTAAGTAATATAATTATCGTAAACAACGAATCTCGAGAAAAATTGCTAACTCTTTTAAAAATCCTTTTTTTAACGAAGGGGTATAAGCAACTTTTTATTTTCTCCGTAGCAACGCTTTGTTAATTCCGTTGCTATACAGCTAAAAAAAGAAATTATATCATAATTATGGTATATACTTTTTCATGTAAAATACCAGATGCGGTGATTGTAACTCTAAAACTACTTTTTGTTTTATTGACTAATGCTTTTGATTTTTGATTTTATTGAATTTTCCAACGTAGTTGCTGTTTTTTGCAACACTCCACATTAGTTCTATCACTTTGATTAAATAATATTCAAAGTAATGGTTAGAAATATAAAAACCTAAAATTTCTATAGTAAGAAATTTAGACTCTTTAAAGGAAACCAAAATCAACAAACATTGTAGTTACAGAAAATGTATCTAATTTGCATGAACTAAAATTTAAATGTAGCATAGCAAAACAAAAATGAACACATGACATCCAGTTCTAGCCGTAAATCTTCTGAAAAATTGTAAATAATGGTTTTTTAAATAAAAATAATAATTCTGCTGATTATGATCAGTTCAATGTTACTAATGACTGCTACAGATTTATGAAAATCAACATAAGATGAAATAACAGCTACCATTGTTCGCTGTCTAAAATGTTTTACAAATGTAACTTTTAAATTATAACTTTTTATGATGCTTGAAATAATATGGCTTATAAAATTGTCTCCTAACTTCGTTTGCATCTTGTCACTGTTAATAGAAATTATATTTTACCAAAACTAAAAGCAAACCAGCAGCAACTAATCAGCAACAAGCAAACCAGCAGCAACTAACCATCAACAAGCAAACCAGCAGCAACTAATCAGCAACAAGCAAACCAGCAGCAACTAACCAGCAACCAGCAACCAGCAGCAACTAACCAGCAACCAGCAACCAGCAACCAGCAGCAACTAACCAGCAACCAGCAGCAACTTTTGATATTTATGGGCAATATTAGTTTTTTGAGAATTGGGTAAAGGGTACAATAGTACAGAAAAGTTTTGTCTGATCTCATTAGTGGCGTTACTTGGGAAAATTCTAAGAATGGGGAGGGAAACCTCAATTTTCCCTAGTGCCTAACATAGGTTTCCCAACTGTTTTTTTATTCTAAGAAAACCCATTTCTGTTCTATTTACAAAATCTACTAGTTATTAAACTGTTATTAATGTATACAAATAAACACAATTTGTTGGGTTGTGAATAATAACACTACATAGACTTTAACATGGCGTTTCTTCAGTAACACCCATCCTTTAACAAGATGTTCGTGGTTAACTCTTTTGCAAAGTTCTTTTTCACACTTCAGTAGCATGAGACACTATCCAATCTCTCATCAGTCATTGTTGTTCTCATTTACAAAATCTACTAATTATTAAACTGTTATTAATGTATACAAATAAACACAGTTTTTTGTGTTGTGAATAATAACAGATGTGATTTTACAATCTTGAGTTGACTGAAAGAACACTCGTTTGATGCTACACCATAAGCAGTTGTGATTACAAGAATACATAGTTTATGGGCTTGTTTCAGTATGTCTTTTAATTTTACAGTATGGTACAAAATGTCTTGCAGCGTCTTAAATGGTGTTCTTGATGACTTAAAATCTTCATCACTTTCTTCTAAACAGATATCTAATAAAATTTTCATCTGGTTTTTCAGCACATGAACGTCTGCAATTCGATCCTTGTATATCCAGAAAGAAAAAGTTTATTTGCTTTTGTTAAGGTTTCAATACTCAAATTGTCCTCATTCAAAGGAAAACTGAAGATTTTGGTGATGGAGACAAATATTTCCTTTGAAGCTGCCGAATTTTCTGTTAAAGCCATAGTTAAAGAGCCTATGACACCTTTGAATTCTTTCCAGTAAAATCTTAGGGCTGTTAATCTATTGTATTATTTTTAATCGTTTTCTGCATCGATGTGTAATTTTTTAGAAAATGTCACCGCTTTTTCAATCAAATCTTTCCTAGCATCTGTGTCGTTACTGATATTTTGTAGGTTATTGGCAGTGTGTTCAATTGCATTAGTATTGACATTGAAGTTTGGACTTTTGTTCATATTTATAGATTTCTGTTAATATTTTTATCTCCTCAATGATATTCTTCATGAAGAAAAGAGTAGCAATAAAATCAAAAGTTGTTACTTTTTTAAAAAGTCCCATTGCTTTAGTTCTCGTGTTAGTATTGAAAATCTTATTATTTGAGATGGTCTGAAGAAGATCAATAACCTTCTCTAAACACTAGTTTAGAGTCTTGACAGACTTTGCTCGTGCGGTACATCTTGTTTTAGACAGATTTACAAGCTGGATTGCATTGTCAATGTCTTCCAGTTTTTCCTGTAAATGACTAAATCTTTATGTGCATTAAACAATTCTCTTATTCAAGTATTAACATTGCAGGCATGTTCAAGAGTAGTGTTAGTTCAATGTTAGTTCTGTGTTCTTCTCACAACTATACTCATTATGTCCTTGTGTGACATATCGGGAGTAGTGTCGGCCATCACAGAAAAAAATTGGAGCGGTTAATTTTATCAATGAACTGACTCCAATATATTTGCAATTAAACTAATTTCATTTTGTGATATTGGATCATGTATGTAACTTTATAAGGACGAAGGGGCCTATTTTCAATCCAGAATTTTAGTATGGAACTGTGGCGAGAGATGAGATTCATTACAGCAACAAAGTTACTTCGGTGAGTACTGTCAGATTCCCTAAACGCTAGCCCTTGACTTCCTAAAGTATTGCATGTATCGATAAAAAGTTTGATTTTTCTGGGCTATTCTAAATGTTTAAACTCTTTGTACCACTGGGGATTAAATCTATTTTTACCGTTTCTTGGGAAACTTGCAAGTTTTAGTTGGTGTGGCTCTAACTGGAGTAAATACGATTTTGATTATTTGTAGTTGTATGTGGACGTAAGCCTGGGTTATGGCTTATCAGTGCTGATGCATCTTATTTGTCAATTATAATATTTTGGGCTTTGATATTGAGTTTTTTAATAAATGCGCATCTCATTCCAAAACGTTTGACGTTTCCACCACAAAACTTGTTGCATTCACAACTTCAATTGCTGCGAATTTTTCATTTACTAATACTTCTTCACAATCATTATTATAAATCTCACTACATTCTTTAAAATTATCAATTAAAACACCCAAATTCTCCATGAGCGAAGGTCAATTTGTTTTTTCACTGCCTACTGCATTGTCAAAGTTAGTAATATTTTTGTCATCCTTTTTTTTTTTCTGCCAGGAAACTGGGGTAAATGATCTGATTCAGAAATTAGTTCTGTAAATTCCTCTGCTTGTTCCTGGACAATATAATCCGTATTTTTCCCTTTTGCGTCCTTATCTTGAACTTCTTAACTTCAACTATTTTCAAGTTTTCTAACTTTGTATGTTCACTGCTTTGTATTTCATCATCCACTTCGACATCGTTATCCGCATTCTGATGTTTGATTTTTCGTTTTTTTTGAAGCTAAGGAGTCTATAAAAGGATTCTCTGGGGCTCCCACTATTTGTATATGAATTTTTTTACCGCCATGAACGGATCTTTCATGACTGATTTTATAGTCGTTTTTAAAAACTGCTTTGGATGAAATTTAAAGACATTTTGTTCCCAGTTTCCAATCATCGCAATTTTTTGCAAAGAATCATTATTTGGCATTAGTATAAACATACAAATGTTTGGAGTTTGCTCCATGTCTGGAAGTTATCTCAAACACCAAAAAATGCTAAATCCGTCACTGAATCTCATTATATATTCTTATTCATATTAGGTCTTTTCTTTTCTTTTTCCTAGATTCTCGGGAGGCTCGCCTCTATCCCCTTCCTTCCCCCTCCTTTTACCTTTAAAGCGACGCCCCTGGATCTCATAAAGAAATCTTTCAACTTGTTAAACAAAGAAATTACATCACTTACATAGCTGAAGCTAGCATGAATTTCTCAGCTAAAGAAGTTCTGAAAATAAGTTTATATTCTGTAAATAAAGTTATAATGAACATACAGTAGTTAATGATAACATTTATTATGGTGCCTCATAATTTTAGTTTATATATGTTAGATTTGTATTTACTAGTATTAACTATTTACGTTAAAATGATAGGAGTTTTTAGTTGAAACTAAATTACAAATCAAAAGTGAGAATTCATCTTTTATTCTTTTTTAACGAAATTTAACTTTGAAAATATTATTCTGTCAGTAACCAATCTGGTAAACAATTATTTTTTCAATTTTGCTCTATTTTACTCCAAAACCCTTTTATCACAAGATAATATTTGTCATTAACAAAATAACAAAATTAAAACAATAATAAAATTTTTAACTGATAATAAAAGTACTAAGGTAGGTAAAAGGTAATAAAAGTACTAAAGTAGGTAGAAGATAATATTTGTCAATTAACTTTTCAATAACTGAGTTTTTTGCTTTCATTTGAATAATTTTATTTTTTGTCTTTAAAAGTTTATGAAAAGTTGTTATCAGCTCTTTAAAATTAATGAGTTTGCGGTGAACATCTCTAGATTTTCTTAACCGATTTTCATAAAACTTTCAGGAGTTGTTCTCTTTGTTGTAATGGATGTCCCCTACCACTTTTATGAAATTATGATAATCCAATACAAAGGTTTTAAAGTTTAAATATAGTCAAAAACACCATATTTTTTTACCTTTTTATATAAAAAAAATCTGTTTAATATAATATAATAGTGGTTTTTTGAGTTTGGTGCAGGATCTTCTTTATAAGAATTTAAAATCTAATTTTGAAAACTTCAAGTTAATAGCACAAACAGTTTTTGAGATAATCAAGGCCACAGAAAAGATGATATTTTGGGGCTTCTGGGACCAAGTTTTTCAAACTGTAAATATATTTTTTTTAATTTTTTAATTTAAAGATAAACTTTAATAAATTTAGATGTAAATAATATCTAAAAATGTAATTTTTGTAGTTGTTTTTTTTATTAGTGATCTACCACTAAATATATTTGTGGTGCAGTGGTTAGAGATTCGTGGTTCAACGCCCGCTCTAGCGACATTGATTACAAAAAAGGCATGAAGTTTCTGGTAAACACTCCTCCGCAGTGCTCTATGATAAGAGCTATTGGTCTTCTTGGAGCACCTTAAGAACTGAAAAAAAAGGTGTGTATGAGTTATTTGGATTAATTTTGTTTGATTGACAAGAACAATTTTAGAAAATTGGCACCGTAGATAGAATACAGTGTCCTAAAAAAGTCGTAGTAAATATAGTTAGCGTTGTCATTTAAACTTATATGCTTCTAACGAAGCAATGATAGTTGATCTTTAAACGGGTTTAAATTTATCTGGTTAAAAAACGTTGTCTTAATGTTTGGCTTGATTTTTTCTTAGTTGTGTGCTTACTGTTAAATGTTAAGAATATTGGAAAGTGGTCAGAAATATCAGTTTTCAAAATAACTTTTTTTATATTATTATTAAGGACTAGCCGAGATTGGATCCGTAAAAATACGGGTCTTTGTAAGTCTATTTCAAACAGAACTTTTCTATGATAATTCCATATATATGGAATTATCATAAACTCAACATATGTTAAAGACGTTTCCACTTACAGACGGTTGTACGTAACGCTATACAAATGGAACTAAGTAGATCTTAGACCACTAAGTCATAAAAAAAAAAGTAACATAGTCATAAAAAAAAAAGTTCATTCTTATGATAATGATTAAAAACTAAAGAATAATAATAAACGCTAATCTAAAAGTTAAGCCAAAAAAATTTTGCGCATTGAATTCGGTTTGTGGCAAAATAAACCTTTATGCGTCAAGTTTCCTTTTGCATTTATCTAGGGTTAGGACTATTGTAATTGTAATTGTAAAAATTAAATACAATTACACTTTACAATACAATAATATTGTATTGTAATATTACAGAAACAATAAAAAAATTTTATTTTGGTATTGTATTGCTGTGATAAAAAACAATTACAATAAGTATTGTATTGTTTTTTTTCTAACAATACAATAAAATTCGAGAACTATTGTATTGTATTTTTTTGATGAAAACTATTACAATAACTATTGTTAATTACAATAACAATTAGAATAATTATTACATTAAAGTAGAAAAGCTAACGTATTTTAACGTATTTATATTCATCTCTGACGAACTTACTATTATTTTTGCTATTTTTTATTTACGGTTTTGCAATATATTGCAAATTTTATTTTTTACGTATTTAGAATTCGCATCACCTATCTTGTTATGTATTTCTAAGCTCTGAATGGCCGCTAAATATTGCCTGTCTGATGATAGCCTTACTATTATGAAAAATAACATTCATAAATTATTTTATTCAGCCTTTTTATTTTTTCCTCTTGATTTTAATGCTGCAAAGGAACTTAAAATATATATGAAAATTAACTTTAATAACACAAACAGTTAAACATAATAATTCCACTTAAATAAAAATATTAACGTCTTTTATTACAATAACAATATATTGTTATTGTATTACAAAGACGAATTACAATACAATATTTGTTGTTATTGTAGTGGGTCACTGCGATACTTTTTTTTTTCAGATATTGTTATTGTTTTATAAAGATGAATTGCAATACAATATTTATTGTTATTGTATTACAGAATTACAATAGTTGTAAATCACAAGTATTGTTATTGTTTCTAAATTAAGTTAATACAATAACAATAATTATTGTAACTGTTATTGTTTTCATTACAATACAATAGTCCTAACCCTACATTTATCTTACATTTTTTGATTAACTTTAATTGTTGCATACAGTTGTATAAAAATATATAAAACTGGTGCAGATATATCATTTCACGGATAAGAGATTGTATTTATTACAATAGAATAAATGAATATTTTTGTCTTTATTAGAATATATCCCATAAAAATAAATTCCATATATCTTTAATAGAAGGAGATTTTTAAAAATTTAAATAAGATCTTATTTCTAGTTTGTTTTTCTAGTATTTTGCCACAAAGCGATGTCACATACGCAAAACAAATTGTGGCTTCAACGATTTACGAAAAAGCCTTGTCTATCATTTTTAATGTTTTTAGAAGCAGATAACGTAATTTTAGCAATCAGAAAATATCAAGAGAGGGGCGAATCTGAAAATTGAAGTTTCAATCTCGTCAATTTTTTTTTAGATATAATAACATTTAAATATAATAACATACCTACATACAATAATATTTTTAAAAAAGTTTATATGTTTCTTTTCAAACATAAATATACTATACTTAAAAATTTGCAAGTGCACTGAACTGCAATTACTTTTAATTTTTTTGGTTTAGTGGCTTTTGTTAAGGTTAGTTTCCACTGATCCGTTTTTCTACGGAAACGGGAAAGGGAAGGGAAAAAAAATCACGAGAGCATGCGTAGTTTTCCTTTAGACCAGAGTTGATAATGCCGCCCGGCGGCAAAGTAAATTTCTACCGAAAAGCCGAAAGGCCGCAGCCAGAGTTCTTTTTTGGAGGCAAAATATTTTTGAGGCCGACACCAATAGAGAGGCAGAGGCCAATGGTGGCCGCCTCGAGAAGAAATTTTGGAAGCAAAGCCATTTGGAGGCCGCCTCCAATAACTTCTACCTCCTAACTGGCTGCGGCCGTCAAATGGGAGGCGGAAATATTTGCCTCCCGCCGGCGAATGTAATGAAATATAATTGCTCGTTTGCTTTAAAGCAATTAAATATTAACTAGAAACAAATGTTAAATACTTGACATTTCATTACTTTGACAAGTTTCATTTTATATGATTGTTTGCAAAAGTTTTGAGTATTTAAAAAAATTCAATTTTTTTTAAACTCATATTTTTTTTTTTAAACTAAAAATTTTTTTAAACTAATAAATCAACTAGAATAAATTAGTATTTTAATTATAAAAAACAAAAGTTAAAAGTTGGAAATTTTACTTCTATGCAATTGGCAAATAAATCTCTTTGCCAAAAAAAAAAAAAATTATAATAAGTAATTAAATTGACTGATTTTGGTAAAGGTTTTTTAGAACAAGTCAACATGCTAAATTTTTTATCTATTTTATCATTTACCGTAACGTTAAATACTTATTTTCAATAGTTGGATATTGTAAAAGTTATTAAAAAAATGTTTATTAAAAATTTGCGACCACGTTGTATTAAGAGTCATTTTTTGTAAGAATCAGGCAGTCAATGGAAGTGACCTCCTCCAAATTGCTTGAATTTTTTATATATTGATCAGAATATAGAGAAAACCTGTTGGGGAAAAAAAAAATTTTCAAAAATGTTTCATTCACTCGGAATCTGGGCTTAAATTTTTGAGATTTTTTTAAAAATTTTTAGAAATTTAGTTTTTGCCACCTTTGAACCCATTTTTTTGGCAAGGCAAAAAGTTGCACATAGCTTTTGTAGTTAATATCAGACGTAACCCAAAAGCTCTCTCCAAAAAATATAAAAAAGTTGCGTGACACTGTGCGGTTGGCTAATTATCATAGTTCAAAAGTACAAAATCAATCACTTTTGTCAACTTTTAATCGGAGTTAATTCTAGCGGCGAAGTGCTGCACACAATTTTTCTTTTAGGATTTGAAATTATCAAAGGTATTGAGTATAAAAATGCAAAGAAAGTTATGTGATACCTAAGGCCTATTAATATATTAAGGCTTGAAATTGGAAAAAAATGTTTTAGTATACTTACAAAATGAACCATTACGGCAGAGGCGCTTAGTTTTGTAAAAATGTAAACATATCCAACTGTCAATACAAAAAGGTCCTAACATAATAATAAAAAAAATTCGTGTGATCTTTAGATATTAAGTTAAAAATAAAGGTACAAATTGTTAAAAATGATTAAGTACGAAGAGATATTTTTTTGGACACACAGATGAGGTTTTCGCTCACAATAAAATTTCTATCATCCAAAATTAGCATTTAGCATTACACAAAACATTGCATGTAATGTTAAGAAAAAATTTAAGCGTTTCTGACTATGATATAGAAATCATAACAATTGAAATAAATAATAATAAAAAACAATACATGATCAGAAGTGAATTATTTAAATTTACGTCATAACCAAATAACTTGTGGTGATCGAATGGAAGAAGAATCGCTGATATTACGATTGTGGAGAAACAAGTTAGTGGGCGGTTGTTTACTTTACCATAAAAATGTCTTAACTTTATTTTAACGATCTTTAAAATTTGCATAAATAGAGTAGATATTTTATCATTGCTATTGAGAAATAGGTACTGCATAAATAGAACTTGTTTTTAGTTGAGTATGAAACAAAACAAATATTTTTATGAAAACTGTTGTTGCTTTTCAAAAGGAAATTGTGGATCATTCAAAAAACATAAAATTATAAACAAAATGTTCTACATTCATCAGCTGGGAGATGTTGATGTTAAGAAACACCTCATCAACTTAAAGGTAATTATGTATTTTAAATTTACGCAGACTGTAATATAATTTTTATAATTACATACTTTATAACTTCTCTGCAATAAGATTTTGAGACAAAGTTCTTTAAACAAAAAAAAATAGCTCTTTTAATTAATTCCTCACTCTTTTAATAAATAATCACTAAATTAATCACACTCTTGCAATATTGTATTTTAATAATAACAACAATGTATTTCAAACTTGTAAACATTTTTCGTGAAGAGTCAGATTATAAACAATGCTTTAAATGACACACTTAATAATTGTTTAAAAAATTGTTTTTAGGTCATGCGATTAAACGATAATAATATTTGGGAAGAAAATGGACTTATTGCAAATAGACTTAAAAGAAATCTTGAAAAGGATGAACAAATATGTGCTTTTCACCGGTACACGTTTGGTATTGCATGGAGTCCTCCAAAAACATGCTTTCATCCTCACCATCTAAATATAAAAGGAAAAAAATCTCCCGCTTTAAGGGCGTCACCAATACATGTCGTCATATCAATGTCAAAGCGATACAATGAAGTATTTTCAGTTGGTGCAATGCTGTGTTTTACCCATTTAAAGCAAGAAACTGCTTTATCTAGAGTCAACGAAAACACCAATTTATGTACAGAAATACAAACACAACAAGAACAAACATATATGACACCTGCTACTCCAGATGAAGAATTTGATCCCGGTGAAATTAATGTTTCACAGGAGATTTTGGACGAATCTCTAAGAAGCCGTGAGAGTGTAACTGAGGTTCTTAATGCAAGTCCAATAAAATTTAGATTAAAAAGGAAGTTCGAATATCTGGAAGATACTACTTAAGATAAGTTAAAACGCAAGTATGTTCGCCTAGAAAACTTATTAAAGAAAAAATTTGCGGAAGCTGTTGCTCCTGGACAAGAGGAAACACTTATAGATTTTCTTAACAGTAAAAATGTTGATGAAATAAATAGCCCTCTCCCAATTGAAATTATTCGTGCTCAGAAAGTATATAAGCAAAGCGATTCCATGGGAAAGTTAGTTATCCTCTCATTATTAGACCATACCAAGTATACCAAAAAGTTTATAATGAACACATTTGAGTGTACCAAACATCGTATAGAAACAGCAAGAAAATGGCATGCATCTCATAAAGGGGTGGCATTTCCAGAGAAGAAAGTATTCGTCCGATCTAGTCTTGATCAAACAAAGTGTGAACATTTCTTAGACTTTATATTTACAAGCGGTATTTTGCATGATGTTGCTTATGGAATAACCAAATTAAAATACGACAGCGGTGAAGAACAAAAGATAGTGCATGCAATACTGACGACAAAATATAGCCACGCTATAATGTTCTATCGAAAAAGTTGTAGTGAAAACAATTATATACCATTATCTGATTCAAGTTTGTGGAAAGTATTGCATGCAATAAAACCTTCAAGTCGAAAAAGCTTAGCTGGATTAGATGATGTTACTGCTTCAGGCATGAATGGTTTTCAAACATTACAAAAATTGGCACAAAGATTTAGTTCTAAATCTCTCGAAGCTGCCCTTGAAAGAGGAAAAAGGTATTTGAAAACAAGTTATCAAACCAATTGTAGTGTCAATGACTCAAACATTTCTTCTCATAGCTCAAAACATGCCTTATCAGATCCATCTGAAAAAAATCTTCAATCCAACACAGAGATATCAGAAGTAGTATGTGCCGATTGCTATGATTTGTGCAAAGCTATCGAGATGATCAAAGAACTAACAATTCAAAATTCTGACGATGCTGATTCTATTTAAGATTTGGAAATTGCTGTAAAGGATGTATTCAACTACATAAAACACCTGATGAGAGATTCTCAACAGAAAAAGGCAAAAATTGAAGCTTTTAAGCAATTAAACGATGAAACTGCTTTCTGGCTTAAATATTTTTGTCAAAAAATTCTTCCGGTTCGATACAGAGAGGGCCAAAGAGAGTATTTTGGCAAGAAAGGAATGAGTTTACATGTGGATATATTCTTCATAAAAATAGCAGGAAAGTTATTCAAACGTGTTTACTTTACTTCAATGTATAGGTGTGATCAGGGAATAGGTGATGTTGTTTCGTTAGCCACTGCAGTTTTAGACCAATTCAGAATTGATCAACCGCATATCAAGAAAATGTTTACCAGATCTGATAATGCCGGCTGCTATCAGGGAAATCTTTCAGCTGAAGCAATCTACAATGTATGCAAAGAGAGAGATATAAAGTTGCTGAGATATGATTATAATGAACCCTGTTGTGGAAAAGATCAATGTGACAGGGAGAGTGCAGTTGTAAAGACAATTTTAAGGAGTTACGTTGACTCTGGTAATAATCTTTTGACTGCTGAAGATATACACAAGGCTATGCATTATAGTTTTGGCGCTAAAGATGCAAAAGTAGCAGTTGCTCAAATTAGCAATGATAAAACTGTAGTTACTGGACCAAAGATAAAGAACATTAGCAACTATCACTCATTTGAGTTTGGTGAGAAAAGTATGAAGATGTGGCGTTATTTCAATATCGGTGAGGGAATTAAACAAGAGTATGGAAATCTTAAAATTCAACCCTCGATTAAGTTGTTGTTGCCATATAGCAAAACAGATAATTCAATTAAGCGTAACAAGTCACTTAAGGAAAAACAGAAAAGAAGTGACAGGCAATTATATTCATTAAGATTTTGCACTGAAATGAATTGTACTTTATCATTTGAAAGCGATGCTGAGTTAGAAGAACACATGCTATCCGGTCTTCATACAGTTCCGAAATCATTAACATCATTGGATAAAGTTCGAAACTCGTTTGTTCATAAGATGAAAATTACTTCACAACTAAATATGCCAATTTCTTCATCCTCTAACAGTGCTTCCGTAAAAGACAAACCACATTGCATGAACATTTTTCTAATGCAAGGTTGGGCATTACCAGTTCGAAGTTCTTTTAGATTTTCAAATCAGCAGAAAGAACTGTTGTATAAATACTTTATTCGTGGAGAAGAATCAGGTAATAAAATGAGCCCTGAGCAGGTTCACATGCAGCTGAGGAGAGAACTTCCGCCTGATCAATATGTAACTAGCCAACAGATAAGATCTTTATTTTCAAGGTAGGCATTGTTGCTATCAAAACTTTTGCAAATTAGATTATGTTTCTGACTGTTAAATAGTTCTTTTACAAATATGAAATTAAAATTTAGGTGAAAGTTATAACTTTGTGTGTTTGTTTATATATGTTTAAAAATATGTACAATTGATATTGTTATAGATTTAGTAACCTGAAAAGAAAAGGTAAGCTGGTAGAACCGACAACAGAAAATAATGAAAATAGTCAGGTTAACGATAACAAAGAAGTTTATGGCGAAAATGATGACTTTAATCTGGCAGGAGAAAATGAAGATGATAATAAATATGAGGAAGACATCGCCAATCTTGCAAAAGAAATTTTGTCTTGTATGGAAAGTGAATGATTGGGTTGCTGTTGCATATGAAAAACAATGGAATATTGGATATATTGTGGAGGTAATATTATTCAAAGTATATATTAGTTTCAAGTTTTTATTTTGTTTTACAAAACAGTGCTCTAAAATAAAAGGAATATAAATAAAATGTAAAAATAATTTCAGAATGACATTATATAAGACTTTACAAGTTTTATTGAATGTAAGCAAAATTAAACAAATCATCAACTCTTTATTATATTATTTTAAATGTTGCGCTAATACTTTTAGGTATCTATAACTGGGATCAGAGTTAATTGTATGATTAACGGGCAAGAGAAGAATACTTTTCGCTGGCCAGTTACTACCGAGGAGATAAATAACCAAACTGATAAAATTATCTGTTTAGTAAATGCTCCTTTTCTAATCAGTGGTTGTGGCGATTATTCATTATCCGAAGAAGACTATAATACAGTCATATCATTATTCTTAGAGAAACTTACTGCAGCAGAGTAGAAATTATGTGTGATGTGGTGGATAATGTGTGTAAATGACTCTATTAATAAATGAAAAACTAATTTTTAAATGGAAAAACATTTAAATGTTTGATTTATGTTTTATTTAATTAGCAATATAGTTATCTTGATGTTAGATTTTTGTTCAGTTTTTAATTCATGTTATATCATGCGTGTGACAAAATCACACGAATTTTTTTTATTATTATGTTAGGACCTTTTTGTATTGACAGTTGGATATGTTTACATTTTTACAAAACTAAGCGCCTCTGCCGTAATGGTTCATTTTGTAAGTATACTAAAACATTTTTTTCCAATTTCAAGCCTTAATATATTAATAGACCTTAGGTATCACATAACTTTCTTTGCATTTTTAGACTCAATACCTTTGATAATTTCAAATCCTAAAAGAAAAATTGTGTGCAACACTTCGCCGCTAGAATTAACTCCGATTAAAAGTTGACAAAAGTGATTGATTTTGTACTTTTGAACTATGATAATTAGCCAACCGCACAGTGTCACGCAACTTTTTTATATTTTTTGGAGAGAGCTTTTGGGTTACGTCTGATATTAACTACAAAAGCTATGTGCAACTTTTTGCCTTGCCAAAAAAATGGGTTCAAAGGTGGCAAAAACTAAATTTCTAAAAATTTTTAAAAAAATCTCAAAAATTTAAGCCCAGATTCCGAGTGAACGAAACATTTTTGAAAATTTTTTTTTTCCCCAACAGGTTTTCTCTATATTCTGATCAATATATAAAAAATTCAAGCAATTTGGAGGAGGTCACTTCCACAGTTTCAGGAATTTGCCTGATTCTTAGAAAAAACGGCTCTTAAGCTAATAGTTTTTCCAAATTACAACAACAACAAAAATTAATAACTGACTCTAATAGAATTCATAAATTGACTCTATTCTTATAAAAAGTTTAAAAATTTAAAACGTTTAAATTTTTAAAAAGGTAAAATTGAAAATTGAATTTATAAAGTTCTAAAATATTTAAATTGAGTTTATAAAATATTTTAATTGCTTCAGCGATTTTTTTTGTTGTAGGTTTAAAATAAACTATAAAATGACTGGTTTAAAATAAACTATAAAATGACTGCAAGCATTATTTGTATATTTGCGCGTTTGAATAATTTTTTCTTATTTGTATGCGCTTATTATTTTTACATAAATTACAACCATTTATTTAGGTCACTTCATAAAAAAATCCACTGTAATTTAACTTACTTTTTAGATAAATTTAAAACTAAATCCTATTTAAATAAAGATTGAAATGCTTTTAGATTAAAAATGCCTGTCAAAGCCTATATCATATATATATATATATATATATATATATATATATATATATATATATATATATATATATATATATATATATATATATATATATATATATATATATATATATATATATATATATATATATATATATATATATATATATATATATATATATATATATATATATATATATATATATATATATATATATATATATACAGTATTGGACAAAACATTTGCAACCAACATCGAACAATGATAAAAAGTGTTTCTAATTTTACATGTCTTAAAAACGAAACGAACTATACTACCACAGCAAACAGTTCAGGAGTCTGGAGTTAAAACATGCCATGACATGAGCAATCAGCTGACAGGTGAAAGCACACAGGCAGAATTTCGTTGACAAGTGCCATTTTGCAGCGGACAAAACAAGTGCAACTTTTTTGGTTTGTTTCATTTTCTTAAGTCTAGTCCGTGTCAACGTCACGGAAGTTTTTTAATAATTAAAGGAAGTATCCAGAAGTTTCCAGAAGTTTATAGAAGCATGCAGAAGCTTTCAGAAGTTTCCAGAAGAAGCATCTGGAAGCATCCAGTAGCATCCAGAAATATCCAGAAACATTCAGAAGCATCCAGACGCATCTAGAAGCTTCCAGAAGCATCGAAAAGAAGCATCTAGAATCTTCCAGAACAGGTTCACACAGGTTCATTTTACTATATAAGAGACATGTAAATCGACATGTAATTCAGTCAGTATATGGAAGTCAATCAGTTAGTATTATCAAGACAGTTTATCGAAGTGAGTTTTATCAAAGTGTTTTATCGAAGAACATCAATTCAAGAAGTAAAATACAACAAGTGTTTCATTATATCAATACAGTCTACATCCAACCAAGACGTTGTGTTCCACAGAGCATTATTGTATCATCACAAGGTAAATGTAACACGGTAAGCCTTGAGAAGCGTGATTATTTATTTTTATTATTTTTATGACTTCAAGTGCAAAAAAAGTATTTGTGATAAATATCGCGTGAAAAAATGGACCGTATCAAGACTATGTTCCAAATATCGTTCTACGGGGAAGTTGGCAGCAGATAACAAAGGTCGAAGACCGCGTTTCACCACTTCTAGAGAGGATTCTATGATCGTCAGATCCGTCAAGAAGGATCCCTGGATATCATCAGTCGAGATGCAAAAGCAATTAGAGCTGCCTGTATCGGACCGAACAATTAGACCACGTGCTGTTGAAGCCGGATTGTTTTCTCGACGCCCTGCAAAGAAACCGCTGATTTCACTAAAAAACAGAAGAAAAGACTCCTGTTTGCTACATCTCATATTGACTGGAATGTGCAGAAATGACGAACTGTCCTGTTCAGTGATGAATCAAAGTTCAACATCATTGGGAGCGATGGTATTTGCCGTGTACGTCGACCGGCCGGAAAACGTCTCGATTTACGTTACTGGCATAAGACCGTGAAGCATGGTGGAGACAATGTAATGGTCTGGGGGTGTTTTTCTGCTAACGGTCTAGGTCCAATACATCGAAACGATGGAATAATGGACCGTTTCATGTATAAAAATATCCTGAAAGATGTTATGTTACCTCATGCTGAATGGAATATGCCAATAAAATGGGCTTTTCAGCAAGACAACGATCCGAAACACGCTGCAAAAGTAGTCAAGCAGTGGTTTCAAGACAACCACCTATCGGTGATGGATTGGCCGCCTCAATCTCCGGATCTCAACCGTATCGAGAACCTGTGGGAGATCGTCAACCGCAGTGAAGGTATTCGTAATAAGGATCAACTGTTTGAACAAATCCAAAAGGCCTGGGCAGCGATTCCACAAAGTTTTATTGATCACCTGATCGAATTTATGCCTCGAAGATGCAAGGCTGTGATTGACAACAAAGGATTCACCACGAAATATTGATAGCGAAATACAGCTTGGTCAACATTTTGTCGAGTTGCACTTGTTTTGTCCAGAAGGAAATCAACTTTTTTTAATACTTTTGGTTAATTTATTAATTTTCGTGTACAAATAATGAACTTTGTGATGAATAAAACTTGAAGAACTTTGTCTCTAAACAGTTACATAGTTATTTCTCTAAATTGAAATTGAAATGCAGCACTTTTATACAAAGAAACTAAATTTGCATTATTTGGTTGCATTCGTTTTGTCCGATACTGTATATATATATATATATATATATATATATATATATATATATATATATATATATATATATATATATATATATATATATATATATATATATATATATATATATAGATATATATATATATATATATATAGATATATATATATATATATATATATATATAGATATATATATATATATATATATATATATATATATATATATATATATATATATATATATATATATATATATATCGACTATATTTGTTGATGTATGCAGGTGTATGTATTTTAACAAACTTTGAAAAATAAAAACAAAGAAATTTTTAATAAACATTAATTATAAGAAAAACAGAAATGTTAACGTTAAGACGCAAAAAATAATTTTATTTTTTGTTTTTTAAAAAAGATGAGTCTTAAAAACACGTGTCCGTAACGTATTAATAATTAATATTCATAAAGATAATTTATATATTTATAATACAAATAATAAGTATTATTATTAATGTTATTAATAAATAAAATATCACAATAGTTATAATATCTAAACAAAGTATTTTAAGATGATTTTAAGAAGTCTCTTGGAACGAGAGCGCAAAAATAAATTTATTTAGGCCGCTGCAGCATTACCTCTCTCAGTGGGCACAGTACGTTTTTTAAACGTTATTATTAGGTTTAAACCTAATAAAAACTTACCGTGCCCACTGGGCTGGCTATTACATTAGTATGATTTTACTCTCGCGTTTTTTGTTTTTTTTATATACTACCCAATAAGAATGTCATATTAAACTTTCACTTCCAGGTAAAAAATCTCCTATAAAATTTTTTTTTAAGTAAACTTCCTATTTTAAATTGAATTTAATATTTTCTCTTTATATAAATTTTGTGCGAGCCATTATTTATAATTTTATGGAATATATATATATATATATATATATATATATATATATATATATATATATATATATATATATATATATATATATATATATATATATATATATGGTACTTTTTTTATTTTTTTTATTTTTTTATTTTTTTTTATTTACACTTTGCCGATAATAAAAAATTTACAGTCGTAACTTATGAAAAAATAATTACATGACCGGGGCTAGAAGAAGACAAATTTAGTCTTATCATTAAGCCCCAAAAAATACGTCATTACTAGACTAAATATAGTTTGACAATAAAATATAGTTTCAATGTATATATCTCTGATATATATTATAAAAGAAAATTTAAATATATCGCATATCGTTTAAAATCTATAGTTTTTCAAAAAATAAGATATAACAATTGCTTTGTAAAATAAAAGAAACAAAATTTATTAAAATATTAAATGACAAAAATAACATTTAAGAATTGGTTTGAAAAATAAGATATGATTTTATATAAAAACATTTTATTGGTAGTGCATTTTATAGTTTAACTTATTTAATTATATTTATAATACTTTTCATTGCCAAATAAACAGTATAAAATAAAAGTAAAAGAATAATAAATAACGCAAAAATAAAAAACTTGGTACTTGGTAGTGCACTTTTAGAATATATATATATATATATATATATATATATATATATATATTTATACATATATATATACATATATATATATATATATATATATATATATA
The DNA here is from genome assembly GCF_038396675.1 of Hydra vulgaris. Lineage (NCBI taxonomy): Eukaryota > Metazoa > Cnidaria > Hydrozoa > Anthoathecata > Hydridae > Hydra > Hydra vulgaris. Next base: position 27,907,533 of record NC_088929.1, read on the forward strand.
TATATATATTCTAAAAGTGCACTACCAAGCTACTGGAATTATTTCCGGCAAGAGTTTCCGGCCACACGCACCTTTATTGTTCTTGTCCTGTACAAGTCAACATGTCTTGTTCAGGACAACAACCTTGATAAAGTCATTATTCTGTTATTGATTGGTGTATAACTCTTTAGAATCTTAAGAAATTAGAATTATTTCGAAACAAAAAATTAAACGTAATATTAATGGGCTAAACATAAAGCATTTTTTTAAAGAAGAAGTTATATTTTTCAAACGACAGATACTCAAAAGTTTTTTCAAATGACTGTTCCTTAAACTGCGGTTACAAATATATATTTTTTTCAAATGACGGTTATTCGCCATTTAATAATGCTACCGACAGTGACTAATGGGTCACTGTCGGTAACATTATTGAAACAGTCGAATAAACTAGCATTTTTACATTTACACCAAACTATAATGAACATTTATTTAAGTATAAATGAATTTTATAATTAAAATATTTTAGAGTTCTCATACGTAACTTTTTTTCATTTTATTTTACATTGAATTAATTAAAAATCAATTTGATTAACATTAAAAAAGTTAATTTCACTGGATTTGAAATTAACTTCCGTTAATTAAAGACAAGACTTGTTTTATTATTCAAAAAAAGCAATTGTTTTTTTACATTTTAGATTAAATAGCGTTACTTACATTCATTTTTTTATAAGGTTGTTAAAAGAATTTTACTTTGTCAAGCAAAATCAAATTTTGTCTCACGGCTAATATAGCGTTTCATGGTTCATCTGAAAGTCGAGTTCTCAAATAAGTGTAGACTATTGCAAAACTACTAAAATCTCATTCAACTTTAACCTGAGAAAATGCAGCACCAAAAACAACTTGAGAAATCTTATAGAGTTCCTTCCAATTATAATAATCACGCTTTAAATGCCAATATTCAAGAATATTAAAATTTCAAATTAAAATTTTTTTTAATAATTTAATGGTCCGAAAATAAAAGTTTTAGCATGACGTAAGGGCGACAAACATCAAACATTGATCAAAAACTGACAATTTAATTATTTGTCATAAACTTTTTTTTTTGACTTTTTTGCTAAAGACATGTAAAAAAAATGTTTTAATTTTAACATTTGCTTTGAAATTTAAATTACTAATTTATTCGATAGTCCAGAAAAACAACCGCACTGACAAAATTAAATTTTCAAAATTTTTTTTAAATAGTCAATAAATTATTAAAAAAAAACTTTGATGTTAAGTATTTAACATTTGTTTCTAGTTAATATTTAATTGCTTTAAAGCAAACGAGCAATTATTTTTCATTACATCCGCCGGCGGGAGTCAAATACTTCCGCCTCCAATTTGACGGCCGCAGCCAGTTAGGAGGCAGAAGCTAATGGAGGTGGCCTTCAAATGGCTTTGCCTCCAAAATTTCTTCTGGAGGAGGCCACCATTAGCTTCCACCTCTCTATTAGCATCGGCCTCCAAAACATTTTGCCTCCAAAAAAGAACTCTGGCTGCAGCCGCAAATAAAAAGGCGGAAGCCACTGGAGGCGGAAAAAAGGACATTTTGCCGCTAAAAGTTGATCGGGAGGCAGCAGCCGTCTGCTGCGGAAGAAAAGCGGAGGCGAGAAGATTTACGCCGTTTATCAACACTGCTTGGGACAAATTAAAACTTCACGTGGACATACTACGCATGTCCACGTGATTATTTTATTCCTTCCTTTTCCTGTTCCCATAAAAAAAAGAATGAATGGAAACTCACCTTTTAGAGCTTTTAAATTTTGCGTCTAATTATCTCATTTCAACATCATTCGTTGTATCAATTTTGCGTCTAATTATCTTATTTCAACATATTCGTTGTTAAACAACAGTTACTTGACCTCAGCGTTACTGTAACAATCTCTTATTTTTTAAAAAACTTTTACACGTCTTGAAATTTTTTTTTTCATTTACACAATAGCTGAAAATGTTTATGGTTATATTTATAAAAATGCATTTATAATTGTATTTATATTTATTGTATTTATATTTATAAAGATACATTTTTTTTGGCTATTTTACTTATACGAATTCTTATATTTATATATATTTAAATATCTTATAATTTATGTTTATATTATATTTAATTGATATTGATTGTAAAATATAATTGAAATTAACGGGGCAAGATGATAAGACCACCTTCTGCTTGCTCCAGTCAATTTGTTACGTTAACAATTTTGTAAAAAAAATTTATAGTGACGAAAAAGGTTATATATCTATCTATCTATCATCTATACTGCAGCCGTTTTTCAAAACGCCTTAAAGGTATAAAAAATCAATTTTGACTTTCTTTACAAAATAAGCTAGTTCATGTCTACAAACGTTATTGAATACATATTTTCAAAGAGTTCTGAAAAAATCATAAAAATTATTCGTTTCAAAAAATTTTTTACAAAGAGTTTCTCCTAATAATTTTTTTTTTATTGCGTTATTCTCGAAATACGCAATAAGACGTTTTGAAAAACGGCTGTAGCATATATTAATAGTAAAAAAAATAAATGTAGCAAAAAAAACATTTAACTGTCAAAAGAAAGTTTTAAAGTTTTTTTGATAAATGTTCCAGTATGTTTTAACATTACTTAATTCGAAGTTTACTTATGTTAGATATTTTCAAACACTTTTGCTCCGTTTGTTTGAAACAAAATGTACTGCGACGCTTTCTCGCCACTACCTCGGTTGCAATGGCTGCCAAGGGTTCCGTGTCAAACACGCTCGAAGGGGCACTAATACTACTAAAAGGATTAAGTTCGGCAATACTATATTAAGATATCTCTTGCAATAATTTTATTGATAAGAGTAGCTGTAATAATTGTTACACATGTTGAAATCAAAAGAACCGCTCCTAATTCAAAAATTAAATCATAAAATTTTTTAATTTTTAACATAATGATCATTATGTAAAAAGCATTTATGTTAAAATCTCTTAAAACAATATTTATCTGTTCTTCTTTTGCGCCTTTTTTAGAAAATATTTTGTTCAAAAATTCTGCTTAAGTTCACGCCAGCAGGTGGTCAATAACAACGGCTTAAGAGGATGTTTTATGTTTGATTATTAACAATTACTGCATAACTGGCATAAGTGCGAAGCTTTGCATAAGTGCGAACTGGCGTGTGTGCAAATTGGCATTGCGCCAGATTTTGCAAACATTGGCATAAGTTCGAATTGACATAAGTGCGAACTGGCATAAGTGCGAAGCAGTTGTGAAAACTCGAACTGGCTTAAGTGCGAATTGGCATAAGTGCGCCGAACAAATTTGCAAAACTTAGCATAAGTGCGAACTGGCATAGGTGCAAAGCAGTTGCAAAGACTGGCACAAGTACGAACTGGCATAAGTGTGAATTGGCATAAATGTGCCGAACAAATTTGCAAACATTGGCATAAGTGCAAACTGGCATAAGCTTGAACTGACATAAGTGCGAAGCAGTTGCGAAAACTCGAACTGGCATAAGTGCGCCGAACAAATTTGCAAACTTTGGCATAAGTGCGAACTGACATAAGTGCGAAGCAGTTACAAAAACTGGCATAAGTGCGAATTGGCATAAGTGCGTCGAATAAAATTGTAAATATTGGCTTAAGTGCAAATTGGTATTTTGCACTTATGCCAATACGTACTTATGTCAATGTTTGCAAATATATTCGGCGCATTTAAGCTAGTTACATTAATGCCAGTTCGCACTTATGCCAGTTTCTGTAACTGCTTTGCACTTTTGCCAGTTCACACTTATGACAGTTTGCATTTATGCCAATGTTTGCAAATTTGTTCGGTGCACTTATGCCAATTCACTTATGCTAGTTCGCACTTGTGCCAGTTTTTGCAACTGCTTCGCACCTATGCCAGTTCGCACTTATAACAGTTCGCACTTATGCCAATGTTTGCAAGCTCTTTTGGCGCACTTATGCCAATTCGCACTTATGCCAGTTCTCACTTGTGCCAGTTTTTGTAACTGCTTCGCACTTATGCCAATTCGCACTTATGCCAGTTCGCACTAATGAAATTCGTACTTATTTAAACGCCCCTTTGAATCATTCCTAAAAGCGGATTTCCGCTTAGTAATGCTTCATTCTCCTTCACGTAGATGCAATATTCTCCTTCACGTAGATAAAAATTTCACCACGTTTATTTATTTGTCTCTCCTGTTTATATCGTCAGAAGAAAATTAAACAACGGCCCTGAGCAACCTATGTGGAAAAAAATATTAAATTATGGGTTTTTAGCAATTGTTCCTAGAAATGACTGCCACAAATCACTTAATAATTGTTGATCTTCTTCAGTGTCACATCAAAATCTACATTGTATTTTACCATTTCAAGCCATTTATTAACTTAAAAACACATCATTAAGAGTATACACCGACTCACCTCATTTTTATCTCTTACTAGCAACGGTTTAAAAGAAAAGTAACTCACTCGGAATATGAAAAACACCTTCATTCTTGTGATATTGATTTTAACAGTTGGCCATAAAAACGACATTTGTAAAGGAGGCGTTACGACAGTGGTAAAGGAGGCGTGAACTTCTTGGTTAAATGATCTTACACGATACTCTGTGATAAGACCGTTAAGTCTTTTTGTTGTACCTTAATAACTAAAAAAAAAAAGGTCTAGTTGCTAAAAAAGCAGCACTACTGTTATTATATAGTGTAATAAAGAATAATAAAGTTAAACCGGATTTTTTTAAAACAAATCTTTGTGTTTTTACTTAAAACGTTGATAAAAGACATGTTTTGTACGATATAAATTTGTTTTTTAATTTAATTCTTATTTAGGAGTTTTTAGTGTTCACCAAAAACCATGTAGCAGCAAAACATTTTTTGTCCCAAAATAAGTTTCTTTTCAGGCCTGTACAAAAAAAAATTTCCACATTTTTTAAGGTTCTTATACATAAATTTTAAAAATTAAAGGGTCGTAACCCCTTTTCTTTCTTATATTACTCATATAATTTATGCTTTCTCATAAAAATCGAAACGTTTTATCTGTTCACTCCACTGTTATCAGTGGTTAATATTCATCCGATAACTCGCACATTAGAAGAAAAATTAAAACAAAACCTTAGTAAAAGTAACTTTTTTTCTCTAATTAAGTTAAACTTTTTGCCCTCAAATGCAACTAAGTTTTCCATCAAAATTTGAAGAAATATATTTAAACCGCGATGAAGGCCTTGCATTGCAAAGTAAACAATATTAACTGTTTTGATTTTAGAAAAGTTTATAGTTTAAGTTATGCTAACGTAGGTTGGAGTATTATAATAAAAATCATGTATTGTGTTTACATTTTACAATGGCTATTGTCGCTGTAAAGAAAAAAATTAACACAAAATCAATCAAAGAATTTGATTGATTTTGTGTTAACTTCCATCTTTTATTTGCAATACTTCAATTGCTTACGACGTTTTGAAACAATATCATTGGATAATTTTTGTTAAAGATGGAATATGATAGGTTAACTTCAAATTACGATAATTACGCAGTGTAGAAAATTTTGTTACTATTAATATATATATAGAAAGATATATAGATATATATATAGAAAAGATAGATATAGATAAGATATATATAGAAAATTTTGTTACTATTAAAACTATTCCTAGAGAAGCGACATATTTTAACTTCGTTCTTCCTCCAGCCTATTATACCTCCTTTATTTAAAACTACACAATTTTTTAACGATTTCTGTAAAGTAAAATATTTTTTGCAGGTATATACTACTTTTAAATATTTAATATAGCAATAAATGCGTAAAAGTATTTCTTCTTCCATTACATTTTTCAAGACTTTAAAGTGACTTTTAAAAAAATATCCTTATTTCTTCAAAAATATTTTTACACGATTTAATTTTGTTAATGTTCAGAAATATTTTTAAAACATGCCTTTAGTTATGCCAATTAAGAATCTGTTTGTTTGCAATGAAGTACCGTTTCAAATACGAGGATTTATTTAATGTATGACTGGAAAAGAAAGATAAAAATGAAAAAAACTCAAATACTTTTGAGCACGTCAAATAGTTGGAAATGATATAACAGTACTAATTAGCAATAACATTCAAAAGAAAATTTGTCGTTTGTGCAATTCTTTTGAACGAAAATGGTCAGATAGTGTAAGTACATTGAGCCGATTTAAAAGTAAAAATTCAGGTTGATTGAAAAGAGAATTACATTTACTGATGGTGCAACTCCATCAACATCTTCTAGTCAGTCAATTCAATCAAGATTTTCTGAACGACCAAGTTCATCATACTGAAAAATTGAATCGGGCCTGGAGATTGGAAGCATCAGAGTTATGTCGGGAAAATTCGCACAAAACATCTCTTATATTGCAAGCAGCGGGTATGGCTGCACGTCAGCAAAATAAACGTGATTTAGGATTGGTTCAAAACATTATACAAGGAGCTGTTATCAGAAATTGTAACTTCTATCCTGATTACAAAGATATTTGGAAATGTAATTCGCAAATAGTATATTAATTTCCGATATCATTGCACAAGTACCATTAAAGAATTTATTAAAACATAAACTGAGACGTATTATACAATTAAATTAAGAAGTGGTTTTTTAGCACATGGAATCCCTTAGTACTAACGAAACTATAGCCAAGATAATATTTAGTTATGGTTTTGCTGGCAATTCCGGTCAGCCTATAAACAAAAATTTGATACTGTTGGCTGTCATTCTGATTCAAATTTAATTGTAACAACTTTTGTGCCACCTTGTTTGAACTCAGAAGATAATAAGATCTTTTGGAAAAATCACACTCCTCAATCTGTGCAGTTTTCTAGGCCATTAAAAGTTGAATACATAAAGGAATCCGCAGAATACATTTGAAAAATATATATATATTAACGGACAAATAGATAGAAGTTTGAGCCAATAACGATTTTTTTTGTCTAATAATAAAAAAATTAAAACCAGCTTTACTTTATTTATGACGCTAATTGATGGCAAAATTTTAAATTTATTATCTGGAAAAAAATCATACCAAGCTTGTCCGATATGTGGAGCTACTCCTAATGATTTTGTTAAAGTGCAGGAATTCAAAACTACAGAATCATTTAAGCCTAAACCTAATACTTTACAGTATGGAATTAGTCCACTACATGCTTGGATACGATTTTTTGAATCCATCGTCCACATATCATATAGATATGATTTGTGTAAATGGCAAACTCGCGGTACTTATAATAAGAAAATTATTTAATATAGAAAAAAAAGAAATACAATAACAGTTCTTTGAAAATTTATACCTTCACGTAGATAAACCAAAAATAGGAGGTTTTGGAAGTACCAACAACAGCAATACTGCACGCCGAGTATTTGAAAATGTTTAAAAATTTCCAGAAATAGCTAATGAGGATATAGACAATGAGGATATAGAGGATATAGCTACAGAAATAGCTAATGAGGATATAGACAATGAGGATATAGAGGATATAGCTACAGAAATAGCTAATGAGGATATAGACAATGAGGATATAGAGGATATAGCTACAGAAATAGCTAATGAGGATATAGACAATGAGGATATAGAGGATATAGCTACAGATATAGCTAATGAGGATATAGACAATGAGGATATAGAGGATATAGCTACAGAAATAGCTAATGAGGATATAGACAATGAGGATATAGAGGATATAGCTACAGATATAGCTAATGAGGATATAGACAATGAGGATATAGAGGATATAGCTACAGATATAGCTAATGAGGATATAGACAATGAGGATATAGAGGATATAGCTACAGAAATAGCTAATGAGGATATAGACAATGAGGATATAGAGGATATAGCTACAGAAATAGCTAATGAGGATATAGACAATGAGGATATAGAGGATATAGCTACAGATATAGCTAATGAGGATATAGACAATGAGGATATAGAGGATATAGCTACAGATATAGCTAATGAGGATATAGACAATGAGGATATAGAGGATATAGCTACAGAAATAGCTAATGAGGATATAGACAATGAGGATATAGAGGATATAGCTACAGAAATAGCTAATGAGGATATAGACAATGAGGATATAGAGGATATAGCTACAGAAATAGCTAATGAGGATATAGACAATGAGGATATAGAGGATATAGCTACAGAAATAGCTAATGAGGATATAGACAATGAGGATATAGAGGATATAGCTACAGAAATAGCTAATGAGGATATAGACAATGAGGATATAGAGGATATAGCTACAGAAATAGCTAATGAGGATATAGACAATGAGGATATAGAGGATATAGCTACAGATATAGCTAATGAGGATATAGACTTGGTTAAAAAGTTTAAAACTACTCTTATACCCATCTCTTGTATCAAATTAATATAGATAAATTAAAAAAATATTGTTTTGATACGGCAAAACATCATATGTCTAAATATCCTTGGTATTCGATGTCTGCAACTGTACACAAAGTTTTAGTATATGGCAGACAAATTCTAGAAAACAAAGTACTTTCAATTGGTTATTTTGGTGCAGAAGGGTCTGAAGCAAGACATAAAATTTGTAAACATGATAGACAATTTTATACTCACAAAACCAGCAGAGAAAAAAGTCTAGAAGATATTTTTCATAGAGCCTTAGATACCATAGATCCTATCATTTCCACTATCAATTTTGACATACGAATTCTAAATAAGTTTACTAACAGAAATGCCATCCAATACCTCGCAACATCAACATAGCGAAAGCGAAGAAGGTAGCGATGACAACTACGACGATGAAACTTCTGACGAGGACTTAATTTTTATTAACTATTTAGATTTCATTGCATATTCAAATAAAACTCAATAAAACCTAAATATATAAAAAAAATATATACAACTACATATTAAATATATCTATATATTGAATGTGTGTGTGTATATATGTATATAAATATATATATATATATATATATATATATATATATATATATATATATATATATATATATATATATATATATATATATATATATACCTTATAAAATTTATTTATAACACACTTGGAACATAAAAACCAATCTTAAGAAATAATAATCATTAGTTTTTTTGAATTTAAATTTAAAGTTATTAATTTATGCCAAAAAATCGGGTCTCAGAAACCACAGTGGGTTGACTTGATCATTGGAAAAACAGATGTTTCTTTCAAGACGGTAGGTGGAGGTAACTCTTTTGATTCTCTTGTTACAGAGATAACAACACATCAAAATCACCTCACGGCTTCAAAGGAGTTAAGCATTTACCTTGCAGGTACAGAAGTCAAAGTAAAATCTGGATGGATAGCGTACTTGTGTGAATACAAAGCTTACAAAAGTAAAAAAAAAAGTAGCGTTTATAATAGATAACTGCGCAGCACACCCGACGATTGATTATCTAAAATCTATTGAGCTCATTTTTTTACCACCGAATACCATATCTAATTTTCAACCAATGGATCAGGGCGTTAAACGCTCTTTGAAAGCTTATTACAGATCTTTGGCTGGTCGTAACTATCGATAAAGGAAAAGATCTTCTTATTTTTTCGATTTTAGATGCAATGAAAATGCTTGATCTCGCATAGCAAATAGTGAAAACCTCCACCATCGTTGTTTTGCAAAATCAGGAGTTTTGGATGATGAGCAGAAATCTGCGGTGGCCTATAACTCAAACTAATTTTGAAATTTCGTAAATCGTATGTTATGACGTTTTTGATTTTCAACCGATAATTTTTGATTTAAATATTTACACCTAATTAAAACATGTACTACTAATTTTCCAACCTACTAAATCGTTGACCTGCTGATTTTTAAACCTGCTAAATATTCAACCTACTGTATTTTTAATTTTATAACTACGTCTTTCCGGTATGTTTTTTGTATATTTTTTTGTTGACTTGAATACGAGCCAAATTTGATCAGCAAGGCTGCTCATATTCAAGTCAACATCAGTGCTTTAAAGCGCTGTCTTCAGAAACGGGATGTATAAGGTTCAATGAATGCTTGAAAACAATTTAGGCCTCAGTAGGTTATCTGAAAATTAGTTCCACTTTTTAGTAGATGTTGTTTTTGTAGAACAACTTAGTAGATCTAACTATCTGACACGAAATCTGCCCATTTGGATGAACCCATTTAAAGAGGTTCAAAATAGGTTAGAAAAACTTGATCATTTTTACCCTCCAGGTGAACAGCTGAAGATGAAAACTTAATAAGCACAGTACCTTTATTAACAGATGAACAGTTGATAAAAGAAGTAAAAAATGCAGGGAATGAACATGATGCTGATGACGAAGGAGATAATGATGGTAATACGATGTATCCGGTTTGCCCAAAAGTTACTGATATACGGGAGGCACTGCAAGTTTTGTATGACTATATGCCCTTCAGTCTTAGTAGTGAAGATTTTTAACAAAAGCTCAATGCAGTCTTAATTATATTCGATAGAGACGTTTCTTCAAAACTAAGACAGAGTGACATTTTTTAATTTATAATGTGTTGTTTCTACTTATCGGCAAAAGTTCGTGTTTGAGAATGCCCTGATAACTAGAACATTCGCTAACTAAAACTACTTTCTTGTTCATTGGAGGTTCGTGATATCGGGAGTACAATGTAATAATGATAATATAAAAATAATAATAACTGCAACAACAACAATAACAAATAAGTATTAGTAATAATAACAATAATGAATATTTTTATTTATACCGGAAAAATCTTTATAAAAAGATTTATAAGGTTGGGTAATGTTAGTTTTGTTTTTTTAGATTTTTTTTTAATATCATTATATCAAAGAATTAATAGAATATTATAAATAAGTTAAAATGTCTCAACAGATGTTTATTTTATTATTTAAATACAAATTACAAAAACATAAACCTAAAATCTATTTATCAGTTTGAATCCAATAAAGAAGCATCCATAAAGTCCGCACGCTGTAAAACTATTAATTTCTATTTTATATAAAGAAAATCGAGAGAAAAAATTTTCAAATTATCAATAAAATTAAAAGCAAAACTTTTTGGTTTTTTTTTTTACTAAATTAGAAGAGTAACTGATATTATTAGGAGGAAATAAAAATAATTTTTAATTAATCAAACCGCGTACGTACTGACTGTTTTAAACACCCCCATCCTTTGTACACATCTGCACGCTTTTGTCTAACTCTCCCCAGTCTGCATACTTTATAGATGCTCCCTATACTATCAGTTTTTTTTAATATTTGTAAAAGAAAAGAAAAAAGGTATTTAGTTGGTTTATTAACTATTAAATATGGGAACATATCTTTCTATAATTGTTCTGCAGATTGGGCATAATGACAATCGTTCAGTGCATGACTTACAGGAACAAACATGCCCACAGGGTAAAATCACCACACTGCGCGGTTGATACAAACAAACAGAGCATGCGTTTTCAACAGTATTTTCATACATTAATGAGTTATAGCTGTTTTCAGTTTTGTACAACCTGTACCATTTATATAACCAATACGACATAAAAGTAATGCTTATCAGAGCAAAAAATATAGAAAAACCTTTATAAATACTCCCCGCATGCTTTTCAGCCTCAATAAGATCACTGATAGAGTCTGAAGATAAAATATATCTTAAACCAGGTTGCGAAGGACATTTAAGTGATATATGTTTACCATCAACTAACACTATTTGTCCAACTCCAACAAGTTTTGTCCCAATAAGAAGCATTTCTTCCACAGTCTCCATACCTCTCACTCTATCTCCAGCAACAAAGTCAATAACTCCTTGTGTAATTGAAGATGGACTAGGTTCATATATATCGTAAATTGTAGAAAGTTTTAAATTTTCAGCTTTTAATACATCACATACATGGACTTTAACATCAGATTTATCAACCAAAGAAAATGGTTCAACATGTTGTTTTGTTGATAATATACGTACTTTATCTATCCTGGAATAACAAACAAAGAAATATATATCACATATAAAGATAAATATATAAATATATATAAATATATATATATTTAAGGCTAGCGCGATGGGGGTGTGACACCCCCATCCCCCATCAATGGTTATTTTGTTCATTTAGTTGGAAAATTTGACCCTTTTAGACAAGTCAGTCGGCAAATTTAAGCACACAGTCGGCTAAGTCGACTAGGCAGTCGGCAAATTTCAGAAAAACGAGAAACCACGTTATATATATATATATATATATATATATATATATATATATATATATATATATATATATATATATATATCCAAAAATAAAATAAAAATAAAATTATTTTTATTTTATTTTTGGATAACATATATATATATATATATATATATATGTATATTTTTTATCTTAGACTGGTGGAGCTGCTGACAAAGTTTGTTCTACTTTCAGAAATCCTGAAAGTAGAACAAACTTTTTCAGCAAAAAAAAAAGCAGTCTGTTTAGTCTTTCATTTTGTTGTTGTAACAACCAACATATTGCTGCATCATATCGACAGCTCTCCCATATGGTTATTTAAAACTAAAAGGCTATTAGCATATTCCCAAAAACTTTGACAAAGATTGAGTATGCCAGTACTGGTGTGGAAGAAAAAACCAGTATTTTATCCTTTCTTTTGTTAAACCACTAAAGATAAGCATAAGGTAAGAAAACTAATCTACCAAAGAGTTTAAGCTTAGCGGGTCTTTTTGCAATATTGGTGTTTTTTTCTATCTCTTTACTGATGTCTTTCTTCGCCTTGTTTTCATCTTTAACATATTCAGTCAGATTTATTGCAATTTATATTTTTAAGATCAACAGAAGCTTCAGTTAGAATAGAACTTGCTACTTTCTGCATAACATCACTTAACATAGCTAGCACTTAACATAACATTCCTAGCAAAGATATCTATTGGAATTTCTGCTGTTAGTGTACTGTTAGATTGTTTTTTTGTGTTATAGCCACTAGACTCAAAAATTAAAACCCAAAAGACTTTTATAAAGTAATTTTTAAAGTTTTTTTGATTTGCTAAAATTTAGCAGAACAATTTTTTCATTTTTCTTCATACCTTAATAACCAAAATGTTTGCCTTGTTTTGTGAGAACGCTTTTTAGTTGAGTGTCACCATGGCCTACTTAAATTGCACTGAATCAACAAATTGATTTGTTGCATTTTCTGTAAAAAAAATTATAAGGGCAGTTTTTTGACAACTTATGTATAAAAGCTTGAGTTTTTGTTATGAGTCATTTTTGTACTATAAATGTTTCATTCTTATTTTATTAAAATGGTTAAATAATAGTTGAATTTTCTTTGAATACTTTGCATTATTTCATGCTGAATTTTTTGTTGACTGATTTCCTGCTTCAGTTTGTTCCAATAACACAGAATACTGAAATATACTTTCAGATAGCTATAAATCAACATGCTACTAAACATAATCTTACATTTTGCTAAGATTACTTAAAACTCTCCATTGAAAATAAAGTCAAAGGTTTGTAACTTTGTATTTATCATTATATTATTTATCACTTTTAACTCAAAGCAGAAACTCACCAATGCTGCTGTAAAAATTTATAACAAATCCACACTCAATTGCAAATTGTATTGAAATTTAGTCACTATGTTTAGGGATCCTTTGGAGCTACATATTTCTATCCAGTTTACAAAAGGATCCTTTGAATCTACATTTTAGTAAGTATAAATAAATGAGCAGTGATTTTTTGTTATGTCTTTTAGAAATATGCAAAAGCGAAAAGACAAAGATATGCAATAGTGAATAGATAAAAAGATTTTGGCAGAAGTCTGCTTAATGACGGTATTATTTTCTGGGAGGAAAATATTTATCGGACATTTGATAATCCTAGTTTATAAATAGTATAGCATAGAAGTTGATGGCACTATAGCAAGTTTCATTGTTAAAAAAATAAAATAAAAGATTTGGATGTTAAACTTGTGATCAAAAATGTATTCTTGTTAATAATAAGTACTTAGTATAAGTAATAGTATTTTATTCACAGGAGAAATTCAAGTCAACCTGTCTGATTTTATTTGTCATCTTTTTAGTATTCTAGATAATATTTCTCCTATTCTAATCAAACATTGCAGTTATTCTTTTTTAATTCAAAGTTTTTCAGAAAAATTTTTAAACACTTATTATAGCAGTGTTGATTTTACAAGAATCACCAAGAGTTGGAAATCAAGACCAAGAGTTCACCAAGAGTTGGAAATCAAGACCAAAAGTTCACCAAGAGTTGGAAATCAAGACCAAAAGTTCACCAAGAGTTGGAAATCAAATATAGATCTTGTATTGCTAAAAAATATTTTTTATAACAATTTGCAAAAGGAAATTAAATATTTAGTAAGCAAAAATCAAGTGAAAAAATTAAATAAAAGACAAAAACCCAATAAATATTCCTTGTAAAAAGGTATTTCTTCATTCCTGTTAATTTTAATTATTAAATTCAGCATGAAATAATGCAAAGTATTCAAAGAAAATCCAACTATTATTTAACCATTTTAACAAAATAAGAATAACACATTTTTAGTGCAAACACAAATCATAACTAAGAACTTTTAAACATAAGCCGTAAAAAACTGGCCTCTTTATTTTATGGCAAATGTAACATAGGCTGGGTAATTTAAATAGGCCATGATGTCACTGACAACATCAAATCCTAACTTATCCAGAGTTTTTTTAACTTCGCCAAAATATAAATATAACTTAATTGTTGCCTATTTCACCAAAGACAAACAATTAAAAGAATCTTTTTAGTGGTTGTAGGCAGTTTAGATCTGATGTTGTAAAAATCCATTCCAGCCAGAAGTCGAGTCTCTAAATACAAAATATTTTTTATTGAAATAATTTAGATTAGACCTATTTATCTCTTTTTATTACCTAAAATTGCTGGTTTATTGCTTTAATAATTTTTTTATTACCTAAAATTGCTGGTTTATTGCTTTAATAATAATTGTTTTATTACATTACAGTTCACATTTTTTTCCCAATTTAGACAAGCCTCCTTTTACATTTTTATTATAATTTATTATTATTAATCATTATTAATAATTAAATCTAAATAACCAACTTTGAATTTAATATTTGTAAAGTTTATCAAGGCAACATTACACTGCTTAATATATAATATATGTTAAATTAATTTATACAATATATTTTTTATATTGTAAATAGTATAAATAACATGAAATATCTTAAATATATTTCATACACTAATATATATGGTGTAATATATATGGTGTAATATATATGGTCCTTTATAAAACTTGTAATATTGTCATGATAACATTAATCAATATAAATTTTATTCAAAATAAATATTAAACATAAAATGAGTAATTTTAATGATTTTGAATATTTACTTTATTGTACCTTAGCATGAATTTAAATTAAAATGTTTGAATTTAATTTTTGTAAAGGCTTTAAAAGCAAAATAGCACAGCGTATTAACCAAATTTCAGCTGATTTAAAATTTAAATTATACTATTTTTAGGAAAGAAAAAAACCATACCATTTTAATCAAAAATTCAGATATTTATTTATGCTCTAGAAAAAAAATTATTAAGAATATTTATGTCAATATTGCCCTCAAGACTTTTAAAAGAAGTCGTTTTTAGTCATTTTGTGGTTCTTTTTTTCCCAAATATTTCCTTTGAGGGCAAGGAAAGAGTGATTCAATAGTGTTTAAATTTTTTTGGAGTTAGTTTAAACATATTTGCTTCAAATTTAGAAGGTTTTTTCAATTCAATTTAAATTATTTTTTCCCTGAACAATCCTAATATATATATATATATATATATATATATATATATATATATATATATATATATATATATATATATATATATATATATATATATATATATATATATATATATATATATATATATATATATATATATATATATATATATATATATATCAATCAATCAATCAATCAAAATTTATTGACAGGCTCAAGGCCCAATATAATAATATACAATGGGTAAAATAAAGTGGATTAGAATAAAACAAAGACTAACTCACTTGAATATAAACAAAACCCAAGAAAAAAATAAAAAATAAAAAATAAAGATAAGAAATTAAAGTGTTATAAATATAACTCAGCTCTCCATTTAAAAATCAGTGGAGACTGTAAGAACCTGTCTGAGTTAACAAAAGCTTTTATGACGAGGTTCTCACTATTCTGCAGCAGTAACAGTGAGGAGTATTGTTGCTTGTAAATAACAACATTAAGTGAATGGGCACCATGTTTCACAAATAATTCACTTGAACTGTTCCGTGGTGGCTTGTTTAATATCAAGCAAAGTGCATTATTATATGCAACACATAGGCGATGAAATGAGTCTTTTCTCAAAAGATACCATAGCTGACATTCATAGATTGGGCTGCAAAAGGCATTAAATAACATGATCTTTGTTTGTATTTGTGTAGAGCTGAACTTTCTATGGATGAGGTTCGCTTTAGCATACATAGAGCGCACGTGTTTTAAAATATCTTTGTCATCCTACATATCGTTTGAGATCAAGTGACCCAGGTATTTATATTGACTAGTGTATGTGAGAACCATGCCAGATAATGTGAAACGAGGGCTATTTATAAGGGGTTTATAAATTTCAAAAAACATTATTTGAGACTTAATATTGTTATAAACTATATCATGTTTCACATCATAACTGAAGCATAAATCAAGTAAGATCTGGAGACCTTTGGCTGAGGGTACGCACAGGACAATATTATCAGCATAAAGAAGATGGTTAACAAGAGAAGGACCCAAGCAACAGCCTACGGTAGTTTTATTGAGTAAAACACTAAGATCGTTAATATATATATTAAATAGAAGAGGAGACAGTACACCTCCTTTGTCGCACTCCATTACTGATATTAAATGTTTTGGATAATATTCCACCCCAAAGGATCTGAGCTGTTTGACCAACATACCAGACAATGAGTAAGCGTAAAGTTACACCAGAGATAATTTTAGATTAGTTTCTTAAATAGTGTATCAAAGCAAACTTGATGAAAGGCTTTACTAATGTCAATAAATCCCACATGCATATTTGAGCCATGTGATAGGTAAAAATTTAAAATATCTTTTAAAATAAGAACTGGCATAAAAGTGCTATGGTTTTTCTTAAATCCGAATTGATTGGGAGTCCCAGTGAAACTTTTTATATATATGTGTATATATATATATATATATATATATATATATATATATATATATATATATATATATATATATATATATATATATATATATATATATATATATATATATATATATATATATATATATATATATATATATATACACACACACATATATATATATATATATATATATATATATATATATATATATATATATATATATATATATATATATATATATGTATATATATACATATAAAAAATACTAAATTCATGCTAACCCTGATGAGCGGAATTGATCTGAAGACTCCAAAATGGTGTTCTTTGGATTCACTATTACGGGTAGTAAAAAGGTTTTGAAAATTATATATAAAAAAAGAAAAGTTTCTTTAAATATTAAAAAAACCTGAAGCAAAAAAAAATATACTATCTAATTGTTTGGACATAATACACTGATAAAACCATGCTAATTCCAAATAGAAGAATTCAAATAATTTATAAATTGCCTTAACTACGCTGAGTGGTTAATTGTTTTGTTCCATTTGAATTCATCTGTTTTAAATTGTTAAATGCTTAATACTTTAGAATATTTTTGGAATAAACACTGAAAGTTTTTGAAAAGTTTTGAAAGTTTGAGTTAAGGTTATCTTTAAAGATCATATAGCATATGAAGAATTTTATTCTTTAGTTGTTCTTTTTGCTAGTGATATTACAATAAATATAATAAATATGGCGAAAAGTGACATTGAAAAAACTATAAACTAAACTGGATTTTCTAGAAAACAAGGCTTTGTTCAAGCAAAGATTTGTCTTGTCTTGAACAGCGAGAAGAAATGTGGCGAGCAAATTTAAAAGAAAAATTTAGTTCAATCAAAATTGTATGCTGTTATCATGAACAATTCTATGAAAATATTAAAAAAAAAAAATTACAAAGTGTTGTAAACCTTTTGGAACACACAAGGAAAGTAAAAAAAGTGCTTTAAAAGATAATCTAAAATTTATTATAGTTAATATAATAATTAAAAGAAATTTTAATGAAAAAATTTCAAGTTAATTTTAAAACTAATTCAAATTTGTGTTTTTAGGTAATGTAAAGATTTCTCTAGACTTGGCAAAGTTTTGATAAAAAAATAATGTAATGCCAGGTTGGAAATTCAGCATGTTACAAAAAAGCAGTAGAAACTGATGAAGATTTTAGTTCACAGGAGGGATGGGATCAAGAAGTGAGAAAAAGGTTATGTCTGATACCTCTAAAGAATTGTTTGGGACTTCACCAGTCAAATTGAAATGTGTTCCGAAACACTACAAAATACCGGTAGAAAAATAAAAGTTTGGCAACACTATAGACAGAGTTGCAAAAATGGTTTCATTAGCACATAATATTGTTGAAGCTTCTTTAACAGCAGAAACAAACAACACCATTCCTATCAATATGTTAAAGAAATATCATGAGCTATACGTAAAAAGATATCAAATGTCTAAGTATCTTGTTCGAACTTCAAGACATGTTAAAAATGAGCTTAAAAAGGGATTCTAATATTGCCATTAAAAAAATTGATAACCCTCTTTCCCCAGAAACAAACCAGTTAGTAATTAACCTTTATCGAAATGATGAGTTTTCAAGAATTATGTCAGGAAAAAAAAGATTTTGTTTGTGTTAAAAAAAACCAACATGTTCAATTTAAATAATTACTTATTAACTTACATTAATTTAAATAATAACTTATTTAAATTAATGTAAGTTATTTAAATTTGTTAAACTTTTTATTATTATTACATACCACATAAAATAATTAGCACAAAATTACAAACAAAAAATAACAAATAGTTATGCTAGTTACCATTCTTTTGTAAAAGAATTCCATTCTGTCTTATGTTCTTTAAGAAATATATTTTGTACAACACCATCAACACCAGCATTGTAACACCCACGAATTGTTTTACCTTCAGACTTTACTATACCAATTACAGCACCATAAGGAAGGGTGCAATCATTTGAATTATTTAACTCTGCTATTAAATCGTTGTTGATTTCAAAAACTTTAACATTCTAAATCCCCGAAAATATATTTATGATAAAAAGACTATTAATAAAAAAGTAATTATAGTAGTCTACAGTAGGTTGCCAAATTATTAGGGACACTTTACTTTTTAAGTAATTTTTAAGTTTAAATATTTTTGCGAGCAAATAAATTGTTTTAAAATAATTTTTTTTGTGTATTTTAGTTACTAATATAACTTGATTGTTTTTAAACTGTGGGAATTGCGTCAGTCCACCCTATCTGTCAAAAAATTAGGTTATTACTCCATTAGCTGTCAATTGTTGAAAAGTGTGGTTGGAGTAAGTTCAAAATTGATTTCCATTATTTATTTTTGGAAAAACCTTTTGCAAGTTTTTCGAGTTTTTTTCGAGAACTATTGAAACCTAAGTATTGGTTAATAGTTCAATTAGTTATAGTTAATAATTTATTATTTTTGCTAATTTTAATGCATAAATCCTGACTTGTAACCATTCTTACCTCTCATTGATTTTTTTAGTATGGGCAAGTCTCCAGACTTAATCCCAAGAAAAAGTAGGGAAGTAAAAACCTTACTTCTTCATTCTACACATTTTCAAAGAGAGATAGCAGCAATTGCAAGTGTTTCAAAGTCAGAAGTGAGTGAAATTAAAAGAAAAATTGGTACAAATGTGCCTCTGGAACCGTGTCAGCAAAAGTGTAAAAAAAGGATCAGTACTCCAGGTTGTGACCGTAAAACTAGAGACATCTGCCTTAAAAACAAAAAAAAAAGTGTGGTTGAACTAGCTACAATTATAAACAATGAAGGAATTAACATCTTCAAAAGGATGGTTCAGAGAAGGTTGGCTGAAAAGAATTTAATGGGTCATTGTCCAACCAAAACACCACATTTAACTGACGCCATGAAAAAAAGCGACAGGAATAGGCTATAAATTACCAGCATATGACTATTGAAGGCTGGACTAGAGTAAATATAGTTTATAATATTGTAAGAAACCAGAAAAATTTAAGGTTAATAATTTAAAATATCTTTGAAATGTTTTACAGGTCTGCTTCTCGGACGAATCAAATTTTGATAGACAAAAGCTCATTTGTTCGACGACGCCCAGGAGAAGAATTCCACCAGGACTGCTTTTAGGAAAAGGTTAAATATCCAGTGAGTGTAATGGTGTGATCTGTGATCACAGCCAAGGGTATGGGCTGCCTTTAGATTGTGGAAGAGACCATAAGGCAGGACCAATACAGTCGAGCACTGGAAAATAGGCTCCTGTCCCAGGTCCAAGAATGGTCCTCTGGTAATGAAGAGTATATGTTCATGCATGACTCAGCACCGTGTCATAAAGCTAGAAGTGTTACAGCATTCCTAACTGAAAAAAAAGTGTGTGTTTTGCCATGGCCAGGGAATTCACCTGATATGAATCCCATAGAAAATCTATGGGAGTTCACAAAACAGGAAAATGCCAAAGAAATAATCACTACCAAGCAGCAATTTATAGAAACTCTTGAAAGAGAGTGGCATAGCAACCCCAGTCTCCAACACAATGCAAAAGACTGCATAGAAAGCATGCCCCAATGTCTGAAAGCCATTATTGTAGCAAATGGTGGCATTACAAAATATTAAGATTATTAACTTATTTGTTATGTTAAAACTTTTTATAAAAAAATAAATAGCTATGAACAAGTAATTATGTTGTTTTATATTCTAAATAAAGCTCTCTAACAATAAAAACAATAAAAAATAACTACAAGATGTGTTTATTCATTAAAGAAGTTTATACTTTGAACTTACTTAAAAAGTAAAGTGTCCCTAATAATTTGCAAACCCACTGTATATCTAATGAATTATTTGTAGACACTTGTCTAAAATCTAATAGACTAATTGCATCAATCAAATGATATATCTATCTAGCTAGTTACCTGCCTACCTACCTACCTACCTACCTACCTACCTACCTACCTACCTACCTACCTACCTCTCTCTCTCTCTCTCTATATATATATATATATACATATATATATATATATATATATATATATATATATATATATATATATATATATATATATATATATATATATATATATATATATATATATATATACATATATACATATATATATATATTTTTTAAGCCCACAAATTTTAATGTCACGTGACTGTAGAGGTCCCCGCCAGTCAAATTTGTGTATAAAAACATAGCAAACGTCAGGGGTCTGGCGGGGACCTTTAAAATCAACACGGAAAGCCAACTTTTCTTTTATATGGTATATTTTGGACTACATATTTATAATAGGGTAGGACCAAAAAAGAAATATGGTGATATTTATTCCACATGATGTTGAGAAAGTGGCGAAAAACCTGTTTTTTTTCATAAAATGACGCATTACTATATATAACTGACGCTGGTTTATTCTTCATATTTAAGCCAAATTTTGAAAAATAATATTAGAACTAAGCATTAACAATGTTTATATAGAAGGGGCATGTCAATAGCTACCTGCCCCCCTTCACCCTATTATTGGAGACTTATACCCCCTCTATCCCTTCTATGTTGGAGGGGGAGGGGGGATTTTATAATATGATTTTTTAAATAATATGATATTATAAATTATAATATTTAAAATTACTTTATTTTCTTTAGAAAAAAAGACAATATAAACATTAAATTATGAACATTTTGATTCCTGAATATTTTGGAATATTTTTTTGTTTCCGTGATTTTATAAACTAACATATTGTCGTATTTGCGGAAGACATATTGTTGTAATTTTACATTCTGTGTGTGTATGTGGTGTATCCATAACAATCTATAAAAGGTCTACTATCTGTGGTTATATACAAAATTATTATTGTAAAATACATGTGACTTAAACAAAGAATGAATATCAATTGTTTTCTTTAATCAAATTACTATTTAGAAACCAAGATGCTAAGATCGACAAGACTTAAAACATATCTTTTTGAAGAAGAGGATCTTAAAGAAAATCTTACAGAAATAACGTTTTCAACAAATACAGACATTATTCTCTACTTTCAGTTTGACGATCTAGAGACAAAATAACTCCAACAAAAAAGCTGATTGCTTGTACCATTGTTCGTCAAACAGCAAAGTGTTCTGGTCTTGGTAATTGTCCTGAAAACTGCATTATGTTCGCAGTTAAGAAACCATGGATAGACAGAGGATACAAGGATGGGATACTCACTGACCCATTTATAAGGTAGGCCAAACAAGATTTAATTCATATTAAAGGGACAAGTTACCATAAACACACCACAAAATTTGGATAATATAATACTTTCTAAACCTGTTATATATATTATTAAAGTAAGCATATCACTGATCTGATCAACAGCTGGGAGAATTTAAAGAAAAGTAAGTGTAAGAACTCAAAAGAAGCAGGAAAAGCTAGACAAGATTTCAAAAAAAAAGGAAAGAAGGTTTTCTGGATTGCTAAACCAAATATCTAAGATTCAAAAGAAGACTTGTCCTAATAAGGAATCGTATTGTACCAATATGAAATTTTTGAGAGATCAAAAGACCAGTCGTAAAATGACTCTGGGTAAAAAAGACAAACTTTATAACCGGAGAATTAGGAAGAGAGAACAGAGAAGATTGAAACATCCACAGTTAGTACACAGTGTTGAACATTTTTTTCAGAGAGATGATTTTACTTCAGAGCTTCAGTTTTCATCAGAAACCAGTGATATAAATACCAGCATAGACTCAGATTTTGTAAGATATTGCTATGACTTCAGTTTCCAAAAATATTTCCTCCAGAGATTTGCTGCATGTGTGTACAGATTTGGTTGTTAGTTTAGGTGGAAATGTTGAAGACTTTTTACTGTCTCAATCTACTGTTTGGCGGGCACAAAAGAAAACCATCCAGCAAAATGATGCAAAGATCAAAATAGGGGTTAAAAAAGCTGCTGAGAAAGCACTTTTCCCCATAATAGCTCACTTTGATGGAAAAATTATGGAAGATATAACTATATGGAAAAAAGAAAAAAGAGACAGGTTTGCTGTTTCAGCCAATATTGATGGAGACATTAAGCTTCTTAGAATTCCAGCAATGGAGCTTGAGACTGGAGCTGATCAGTATGAAGCTTTGTACTGGAAGATTATGGAATATGTGACGATGTAAAGGGACTATGTTTTGACACAACTGCTTCAAATACTGGAAGACATTCAGGAACCAATGATAGGTTCAGTCAAAGACAGTAATCTATTTTATTAGAATTTTATTAGATGTATCTGTATCCTAAAATATTTTCCAATGTTCAAGCTTCAGGCTGTGTTTCTCATGCTAGGTTCATGTCAAAAGCCATTTACTACTTGAAGATTCAGAAATTGAGTACACATCTGCCCTATGATTTAACTGCTGCCCAAAATAAAGAGTCGAAGACAATGGTAGAACTTATCTCAATTTCTGTCTGGTTTCTGAGAACCTCATTGCCCTCAGCGGCACCATTTCAGGATGTAAAAGCCTATCAGTACAGTACAAAGGATATGTAGAGAAACGCGACTCTGATTCCAAGAAAGTTCTAAACGGAATTGAAAGTACAATGATGTCAATGAAGAGAAACACCTGGTACTTAGATGAAACTTTGGTTCCACTTGCTCTCCTAGACCCTACCCTTCTTGATGTGGAAAACATCGCAAAAACATTACTCTCCAAACCAGTTCCTGATCATTTTCAGCATTCAGAGAAGTCAAACTTGATAAATGAGTTAAAATTTAAACAAGAAGTGCCACCAGGACTTGCTCCATTAATTGGAGAGAACTCTTGGTTCATCTTCAGTTTATTAAACCTGACAAAAATGGAGGACAAACTTTGGTTAAACTGTCCTTCTCCTATGTGGTGCTATGCTGACCCGTTCAAAACATTCTCCAATTTTGTAAGTAAACTTGAAGTAGTGAACGATTGTTCTGAAAAGGCTTTAAAACTTGTATTAGAGTTTGTGAACAATGTTCACAATGAGGATGATCGTCAAGAACTTATACTAGCTGTGCAGCAAAGACGAGATCACTTCCGTGGGTCAGAAATCAAGGAACAGTTGCAGCTAGCACATGAAGCTATAGGAAAGCAGAGAAAAAAATAACATAATTTATATACTATATTTATGCATTGCAATATATTATATTATATTTACATATGATTTTAATATAAAAAAAAAAAAAAATTTAATTGACAAACGATGTTTTTTTTTGCAGAAGAAAATAAAGTAATTTTAAATAATATGATTTATAATAAAATTTAAATAACTTTGACCTCCCCCTTTTCAACAAAGAAGGGATAGAGGGGGTATGAATCTCCAGTAATAGGGTGAAGGGGGCGGGTAGCTATTGACATGCCCTTTCTATATAAACATTGTTAATGCTTAGTTCTAAAATTATTTTTCAAAATTTGGCTTAAATATGAAGAATAAACCAGCGTCAGTTATAGATAGTAATGCGTTATTTTATGAAAAAAAAACGGGTTTTTCGCCACTTTCTCCACATTATGTGGAATAAATACCACCATATTTCTTTTTGGTCCTACCCTATTATAAATATGTAGTCCAAAATATACCATATAAAAGAAAAGTTGGCTTTCCGTGTTGATTTTAAAGGTCCCCGCCAGACCCCTGAAGTTTGCTATGTTTTTATACACAAATTTGACTGGCGGGGACCTCTAAAGTCACATGACATTAAAATTTGTGGGCTTAAAATTATTTTTATACTGGTGGTCAACCATTCCAGGTAGGATCAACTTGATTTTCAAAAATTCGTCAAATATGAATCACCCTAATACATATATATATATATATATATATATATATATATATATATATATACATATATATATATATATATATATATATATATATATATATATATATATATATATATATATATATATATATTTATATATACAAATATGTGTCAGATAGTTAGACCTATAAAAATCTCGACCTCCTAAGTTGTTCTTCAAAAAGAACATTTACTAAAAAATGGAACTAATTTTCAGTTAATCTACTGAGGCCTAATTTGTTTTCAACCGATTATAGTCTTTTATTTTCAACTGATTTATGGCGTTTTTGTTTTTGACCGATTTATTTTTCGACCTATTTTATAGATTTTCATTTTCAACTGATTTGAGGTAAACTAACTTTCAACCAATTATCTTCTCTGTATTTTTAACGTTGTTTATTTTAAACTACGAAATTATTATATATATATATATATATATATATATATATATATATATATATATATATATATATATATATATATATATATATATATATATTCAGGATTCGAATGTACTCATTGGTGTCACCTTTCTGACTAGATTTGATGAAAACCGGAGGCAATTTGAGACCATCAGATGAAACCACGCCAAACATCAGAGGCTCAGAAGTTTCTATGATCTTTCAATTTTTTTTCTTTGACAATTGGGGAAACCAGGTGTTTCTTAATCCTGTCTCTTGAATATGCTTTACAATCCTTTCTGACTAGGTTTCTGATGGTGTGCACACTCACTGAGAGCTCTTTAGTCTTGTTCTTATTGACTTAACTGGATTCCAAGAAATTCGGCCCTGGACAGCCTTGATCAGCTTCCTCTTAACACGATCAGTCATTATAGCTTTTATTATAATCGTTATTATAAGGCATTATAAGTATTATAAAACAAGCATATTCTGACAGTACATTCAGGCCCATCTTTACACATGTCCATCCTAGGCAGCCGCTGCGGTGCCATGGCATTCGAAGAGGCAAGCCGGAAAGGAATCAATTTATTTTGGGTTTAACTTTACAAATTTCACTGTTAAACTTTAAACGGAAAAAAGATCAGCTTAGTGTGGCTGTTTTAATCTGAAACACAAATACAAAAAGATTCAACAAAGCAAATAAAATGATTCAAGCAGTTGAGGTTTTTTTAAAGTGGAATGAGCTGTATAGCTTTCTTTCTTTTTTCGTTCGAAAATATTCAATCAATTTTTGTCAAACTTGAAAAGAACTTATGCTATTGCACAGTGGTTTGAAATAATCAAAAAGTAGCATTAATTCAAGATTTGCGAAAACCCGATACAAAAAGTTCTGATTATGCAAGATTGTTGCAAATTAGTCATATTTTCATGTTCTGAAAGAAATTTTTTTTAGACCACTTGGCGCTTCTCCGCAGATGCTCAGAGTTGCCATTTTTTAAAGAACAATTGTTTAGTGAAAAAGCAATGATTTTCAAACTTTTATTTTATTTCTTAAACCGCACCTGTGGACTTCCATCTATTATATATCAATCTGAAGAATATTAAACAGGTTTTCAGAGTTTATTGTTAAATATTTTATAAAATTACATTTCAAGCCGTAAAAATGCAAAGAAAGATAACTTTTTAGACTAGGAAATAATAGCATGTTTGAATGTGACTTTAAATTAATTATAATAATTATAATTAATTAAATTCTGTATGTTTCTGTAAAAATCTGAATACGCATGGATAAATTTTGACCCTTCTTCTTTTAATCCGATATAGGTTTTGATGTCGCCCAGACCCTCCCAAGAACAACTATTTTTAATTTTAAAATGTTTCTACTTAAATTGATTTTTTTTTTTTTTTTACATAAAATATGACTGTCATTTTCAATCAAATTGCATACTACGGTCATAAAAAGATATATTTGTGGTAACTATAAGACCTACTATTAATATAACCTCAAAATACTTCCTTTAAATTAATATAACCTCAAAAGCTTTCGCAAGTTGAAAGAATTTACAAAAAATCTTTTTGTCGATTTAAAATTGTGTATATAGATAATAAAGTACAGATTGTCTTAAATGAAGTTAAAGAATAAAGATTTTATTTCTTTTGTGACTGATGATGTTATTAAAATGTTAGAATGTTTAAAATTTTTGGAAAAGAAGAATGTTATGAAAATTGAAGGTGCTCAAGAAAAAGAATTAAAAAAAGAATTATTAACAGTACAAACAAAAAATGAAGGATGTTCAAAACTCCAAGTATAAATTTCATAGAAAGTCAATTTCCTGGTTAGAACATGAATTTAATTTTGAATTTAAAGAAGTGGAAACTCTCAAACGTATTAGAAACGCCAGAATTAAAGAAAGGGCGGCATACATTACCTTTTAAAGACAAAGGAAAACGAACTAAAAGAATAGCAACTTCTAATTTGTCTGAAAAAGCTGAATATAATACAAAGTATATACTTAAAACAGCAAGATACACAGCCAAACAAATAGGTAATAAGAACTTAGCAAAAATTATCATGTTTTTTCTACAAGATCAACAATTGGCATATGATATCAATAAAAACATTGACAAAAAAATACAAAAAATGTCTACAGAAGAGGGTCTTGCTTTTCTATTAAATTATGGTTTTACTAAACCTCAGTACATGGCGATAAGATTGGAAAGTAAAGAGTGAGGTGCAGATATTTATCCACTTCACAGCAATATTCTGAAATCTAAAAAAAAATGTAGACCAAATAATATGCACATCTCTGACAAGGAGGCAAATGTGCCATTCCAAAATCTTCTAATACGTACTGTTCAAAGAATAGTAGAATTACAAGAGGCACAAATCATATCTAAAATTACTAATAAAGAAAAGGATTCAATTAAGTTGATTTTTGTTGTAAATTAGGGATTTGATGGAGCCGGTAATTTTTCTCAATTCAATCAAAAGTTCAATGAGTTATTTAAAATTTCATCAGACGATTCACTTTTTTCTATTACCATTGTACCCTTAAGACTTCAAACATATGACTGAGATGTGTTTTGGGCAATCCCAACTCCTAACTCTGTTAGATTTTGCAGACCAATGATCTTAAAGTATGATAAAGAAAGTAAAGAACTTATTCTCGGAACAGAATTTTTTGTTGAATGACAAATAAATGAACTTTCTGATATTACAATATGGCTACCAAATGAAAAAGTTCTTAATATCAAAAGCTCTTTATTTTATATCAGTGAAACACTGTCTTATCAATTGTGTCCGCTTTGTAAAGCAACACCTACTGAAATGAGTCACATTGAAAACTACACAAACAAATTATTTAACACCGAGAAAGCATTTTTAATCTTTGGAATAAGTCCACTTTATTGCTGGATCCGTTTCATGGAATATCTCTTTCATTTGTCGTACAAATTGGATATTAAGCAATGGTAGGCAGAAGGAAAAATAAATAAAGGTTATGTAAAAGCTCGAAAAAGTCTTATACAAAAAAAGATTTTGGGAATAATTAAATTTACACATAGACAAACCTCATCCAGGTGGCACTGGTTCATCCAATAATGGCAATACTGCAAGGTGAGCTTTTTCTGATCCAATATTGTTATCAGAAATTTTGGATATAGATATAAATTTTATTGTCCATTTAAGAACAATATTAATATGTTTGTTTTGTCAAAACCCAATTGATTCAATCAAATTTGAAAATTATTGTCTACAAACAGTTTTAATTATCAATGAGAAATATTCATGGTAAAAAATTCCTACTTGTGTTCATAAAGTGTTAGTTCATGGAGCTCAAATCATGGTTGAATTAATATCGCCAGTTGGAACTTTTGGCGAAAATGTTGGAGAAAATCTTCACAAATGTCATAGAAAAGATTGTATGGATCATGTAAGAAAAACCTCAAGAATTAACAACTTAACTTATGTTTTTTTTCGAGGTATAGAAAAATCAGATCCTTATATTTCCAGTATTATTTCGAAAAATTATTTCAAGAAGTAAGAATGTTAATGAAGAGGTTTTACCTGAACTAATTAATGTTTATCAACAGTTAGATTGTGCTGATATACAGTAGCATGCAAAAGTAACCAGACAAGAGCATAACTTGAGATAACTTTTGAATGAAAAGTCCAATTTCTTTCAAATTTTCACTGAAATGTCAAAAAATTGATTACAAATCTAAAAACAAATGAATTTTTACTAAATCTAAGCAATCTAATCTTAAAAGTTCATTTAATTAAAATTTCAGCGTGCAAAAGTATCCGGACAGAAAAAAACAACTTGAATTACATTTTTTTTTAACATTTTTTAAATTGAAAATACTTTATTTTAAAGTAAATTGCTTTAGTACTTTGTTGGGAAGCCCTTAGCATTAATTACTGCTTGACAGTGTCAAGGAATTGAGTCCACCAGCTTCATAATCACAATAATTTTGATTTTTTGCCATTCTTGTTTCAGAATATTCAATAAATTAAATTTACTTACTGATTTTCAACCTGAAATTCGTCAATCTATGTGTTTCCATAGATGTTCAATAGAATTAAGGTCAGGACTTTGCTATATCAATTCCATTATTTGAATTTTTTTGTTTTTGAAAAAGTCTTTTATAAGGGTTGAAGTGTCTTTTGAGTAATTATCCTGCTGAAATATCTATCCTCAAGCCCCGAGAAATGTTCCACGCAAAATGCTGTCTTGGTAAATGCTGAAATTAAAGAACTTTATAATGAAAAATGTGGTGTTGATACAATCAAATGTCTTTTGAGGTCTGTAAATCTACTTGGAAGATGTCCTACAAAGAAACTTTTTATTTATATAAAGAATCGAAAAAGCACACTTAAGATTTGCTAATGAACATTTGATTTGGGCAAGAAAACAGTGATTGAAAGTACTTTTCAGTGATGAATTTAAGTTTATATTATTTGGGTCTGATAATATTAGATATGTCTGTCGACCAAAAGGCCATAAAAACGATCCTAAATACCAGCTACCAACAGTAAAGCACAGAAGTCGAAACGTTATGAACTGGGCTTCTTGAATAGAGATTGTATCTGCTCTATCCATTTGATTGATGGCATAATGGACAAAAATATGTACAAATATATAGTTAAGAATGTTATGCTACTACATGCTAAAGATAAAATGCCTCGAGGTAGGATGTTTTAGAAGGACGATGACCCAAACACACTTCTACTCTTGCGAAAAATTTTTTCAAAACCAATGAAATTAAATTAATTGAATAGCCTTAGCAAAGTCCTGACCCTAATTCTATTGAATGTCTATGTAAGCTCATTGATCGACAAATTTCAGGTCGAAAACTAACAAGTAAACGTGATTTATTGAATATTCTGAAACAAGAATGGCAAAAAATCAAAATTATTGTGATTAAGAAGCTGGTGGACTCAATTCCTTATCACTGTCAAGCAGTAATTAATGCTAAGGGCTTCCTAACAAAGTACTAAAGCAATTTACTTTAAAATAAAGTATTTTCAATTTAAAAAATGTTTAAAAAAAAATGCAATTCAAGTTGTTTTTTTCTGTCCAGATACGTTTGCACACAGAAATGTTAATTAAATGAACTTTTAAGATTAGGTTGCTTAGATTTAGTAAAAATTCATTTTTTTTTAGATTTGTAATCAATTTTTTGACATTTCAGTGAAAATTTGAAAGAAATTGGACTTTTCATTCAAAAGTTATCTCAAGTTATGCTCTGGTTACTTTTGCACGCTACTGTAGAAGCCGATAGCAGTTTATCCTATAGCAAAAAAATACTCTGTAACTACGAAATTGACTTTTAATTAAAATAATTTAAAACCATTATTATTAAATGATATCAGTGCTTCTATTTTGCATGTTTTTTCCTATTCTGCAAGTCCCCTTACTTGGGGAAAACCTTTTTCATATTTTAAAAAAAAAATCAATTTTTTTGATTATATTTTTAGTCTAATAATTTTATTTTATGTATGTTAAAGAAATTAGAGTGTCATTTTTAGCACTGAATAAAAATGACTGTCATGTTTTATGTAAAAAAAAAATCAATTTAAGTAGAAACATTTTCAAATTGAAAATAATTGTTCTTGAGCGGGTCGAGGTGGCATCAAAACCTATATTGGATTAAAAGAAGAAGGGTCAAAGTTTATCCATATATACTCAGATTTTTACAGAAACATACAGAACTTAATAAAAGTCACACTTTTACGGCATGAAATGTTATTTTATAAAATATTTATCAGTAAACTCTAAAAGCCTGTTTAGTATTCTTTTGATTGATATATAAAATATATGGAAGTTCACAGGTGCGGTTTAAGAAATAAAATAAAAGTTCAAAATTATTGCTTTTTCACTAAATAATTGTTCTTTAAAAAATGGCAACTTTGAGCATCTGCGGGGAAGTGCCAAGTGGTCTAAAAAAAAAATTCTTTCAGAACATGAAAATATGACTTATTTGCAACATTTTTGCATAATCAGAACTTTTTATATCAGATTTTCGCAAATCATGAATTAATGCCACTTTTTGATTAATTCAAACCACTGTGTATTGGTGAGCACCAACAAACACTCTGCAGCTGTGACGGATCCAAGACTCTTCAATCATCCCCCTATATACGTCACTGCTCTGCTGAGCTTACAAATGCCAATATGACGAATTAATTTCTATTGAGGCATCAGACTTCACTGGGGGAGGAAAAATGATTGTTGAGGTTAATCTAATCAATCGACTTTTATTTGAGCTTGAAAGGCAAAGGGAAGTTTATGCTTTACTAATCAGAAAAACAGATTTATTTTGGGAAGGGGAGGAGGGGAGAGTTTGTAGAGGCCGCAAGAATTATTTCTCAATGTGGCTAGGATAAACTAAAGATGAGCCTTTAGTTCAACTCAAAAAAACTAAACAATTATTGTAATAATTGTTAAGTTTTTTTACACATTTTTTTTTTGGATAGGGGTAGGGGTGGGGAGGGGGTATTTGTCCTGGTTGTTAGTCTGATACTTATGGCAGCCCTACCCAGAGTTGTTAACAAGGCCATAAGTAAGGCCAAGGCCAAGGTCAAGGCCATAAGTTACAAGGCCAAGTACAAGGCCAAAGCCAAGATTAAGTTTTAAGGTCAACGCCAAGATTAAGAGTTTCAAGGCCAAGGCCTACACAAACCTTTTCAAGACCAAACACTTCAATTTTCGCCTAACGTTAAGGCCAATTGTTAACAAAACTGTAAGTAGCAAGTGCTGTGACAATAAAACCACATTTTGTAAAAATAGACCAAGGTTATTTGCAGAGTTCAACGAAATCAATAAGAAAATATGTATTTTTTTAAAGGCCAAGGCCAAAACAATTAAGGCCAAGGTCAACAGTTTCAAGGCCAAGACCAAGGCCAAAGCCTCAATTTTTGGCCTTACGGCCAGGCCAAAGCCAAGGACTAACAACTCTGGCCCTTCCCTTAACAAAAGATATTGCAGCCAAAAAATTTAAGTTTTGCTTTTTAAATCTAAATTTCAAGTTACCAATTTCAAGCTTTTAGTTTGTAAAAAGTTATCAAAAAAAAAAATCTGATATTTGTTTTTAAATTTTTCTTTTGAAAGCAAATACCTTTAATAACTCCAGTATCATTTTGTTGTTTGACTTTGAAGTAACAGACATGTTTTATAAAACTGTAGTTTTATAAAACATGTCTGTTACTTCAAACTCTAGCTGTATAAGTCTTAAAGTGGTATTAAAAATTTTTTTTGTTTATAATTTAACTTGGTATATATTATTTATAATTTTAATATCGTGCGTGTAATTGATTCGTAGAATACTGTTAACATGCAAATATGTTTAGAATAAATCATGTCTAAAAATAGAAACTGTGTTATATGATATACAGGTGACTCATGCTTGTAATTGTCATTTTTCTGTTTTAGTATCATTTGGGTACATTGTTTTATAACACAGTTTTGATATGGCATCTCGTTAAATCGCAAGCAATATCTTGAAAAGTACTGAATACTTGAGTAAGAAAGATCGCTTACAGGCTTTGCAAAATGCAGGTTATAGCAAATCTGGTGCATACAAGGTTCTCGGACAAGCAGAGAAGATCGTGGGTGTTACTGATGGTCGCAGAAACAATGGAGCTGTTAGAAAGATCTCTAGTGCTGCACTTGGAGGTCTTATATGTGAATTTAACAACACAACAAACAAAAGTTTAAGAAGAGCTGCCCCAAAATACAATGTTTGCCACAAAACTGTCTTAAATACTTTGAACAGACATGGTGTTTATTGTCACAAGCGAAAACCAGCACCATTTTACCATCCAGCTAAGAAAGGCGAAATAAGAAAAGCCCTTGAATGACTTTATTGTCAGCATTTAACAAAGGGAGCAGGTGGACTTCCAATCATCATAATGGATAATGAAACATATATAACACAGAATGATGGGGCCAGGTTTTCAAGTAAAATTTTTTATGCCAAAGATGCCTCAACAACTCCAGAAGAGATTTGCTTCTCAGGTCGCACCAAGTTTCCCTTTAAAGTAGGTGTTTGGTATACATTTTGTGATCATGGTGTTTCGGATTACTTTATCTGAAACCAGGGAATGGCCATCGATACCCAGATGTACAAATTTGAATGCCTTCAACAAAGACTAATCCTCTACATTGAGAAGCACTGCCCTGATAAAGCTTGCATCTTTTGGCCAGACAAAGCTTCATCACATTATTCTTCAAAAGTAGTTATATATTTAAACAACAAACAAATTCCACTTGTTTTGAAACAAAACAACCCCACCAATGTCCCTCAATGTCGGCCTATCGAGCTCCTTCATGCTGAAATCAAAAGATAAGTGTTTGCTGATTCCTTTCAACCAGAGAATGTTGACCAATTAAAATCAAGAGTATGTCAAATCATGAATGAACTTGTAAAGCATGCTCCAAAAATGTGTACTAACTTTTCATCTCGGGTCTGTGCTCTTGTTGACAAAGCTTATTGCAATGGATTATTATTTGTTCAAAAGTAACTTGTAAACTTGTATAATGAATATAAATCTTTTATTGGAATGAATACTTTGTCTTTCTTTTACGAGTTTTTCAAAAAAATTTTAAGAATTTTAAAAAATTCTACGAATCAATTACACACACATTAAAGTATTTATAATGTCTAGTTATCTATTACTCACTTGCTTAACCTTATTAAAAAAATTTCAACTAAAAATGTTGTTTTAATAGTTAAATGTAGTGCAATAAAAATTATACTTTGGTTTTTCTACACTCTCCTAATCATTTGACCTTCACGTGAAATTTATTATTATTACTTTTTAAAGCAATAATGTCAATGCTGTTTTTTATATAACGCTATGTAATGCTAATTAACTTGATATATATACATTACATGGTGTTATAAAATGCTTTATAACTATGCTTAAATCCTTTTATTTTTCCACTTCCAGCTTTTTTTTCAATAGATGGAATGTGTGAATATATTTGCAAAATAAATCCAACTAATGATTGAGAAACACCAATCAATTTTGAAATTCCAACATGCAATTAAAGATTTTAAAGAAATTTTCAAAACTTTTTTTCGATTTCTTATTTGTTTATTCTTTTTTATCTGATAACAATGATGACCAATACTTATTACCATTACAATCAAACAAAAATAGATTAGCTTCTGTGTGAAAGAAAAAAAATTTAATTTCTTAATTGTTTTGGAAATCAATTTACCTCTCCCTTCAGATACCTGAGAATTTTACACAAACAAAGAACTAATTGAAATTTTTAAACAATTTTGAATCAACTTTATGCATTAAGGTTTAATAAAATTGTAATTCAAAAGAAACTAGACATTTCTGTAAATGCAGGAAAAACTAGTTAAAAAGATAAATGTGAATAAAGCAAGCAGTTAAATAATAATAAAGATAGCTATGGTTAAAATTTGCTATAAATGGCTCAACAATCTACTAAGAAACTCATAGGAGGTTCAAATAAGGATTTTTCTATTAATAATTCACCAACATATGGAAACGTTTATAAAATCTTTTATTCTGTCCAAAATTAAAAACTGACATAGTCAATAAAATTCAAAAAGAACCATTAAAAATTTGATTGAATATAAATCTAAAATTGCCCTTATTAAAAACTGGGTCAATTTATTTAAAACTGGTTAAAATATATAACACAATGAAACTTATTAGTAGAAAAAAGTGCAAAAGAGACCTCAAATTGCAGCATATAGTGTATTGGAAAACTTTATGATACATCTGGTTGCAGATGTAATTTATATAAAGTTCCCTGCTATGACGATAGAGTGAAATGCAAAATTCTAACCTGAAGTAATAAAAATTTTGTTTATTTTAATTTAAAACTTTTTCAAAAAAGAGCTTGTAAAGTATATACAGACAGAGAATGGTTTCCAACTTGATTGAAGAACTTTACTGAAGAATTTTAAATACAAAATTAAAAAGAATTAAAACTTTTAACCAAACTATGCAAGACATTATATTACCTGTTGTTTTTTAGAAATTTCTATTCTCTCAGTAAACTCTCTTTGTAGATGATTTGAAAGATGAACAAACTTAAGCTGTTAGGCTGATATAAAAATGTCAAGACAACTCCCTGAGCCTCCTGCTACTAAAACTCTATCTTGTCAGGAACTTTTTAATATGATTGAATGCAGACCAGATCCTAGTGAGCACAATTCTATAAAAGATTAGGAGGCATAAATATTTATTGCTTTTAACTTTCTCAAGTGGAAATTCCTGTCCATATCTAATAGAAGGGAGGGTCTTGATTTATTTTTTTCAGTATTTTTCCAGTTAACATTTCTAATTTCTAAAGCTGGTTTCCATTCAAAGTTTTTTTTTATTTTTAAAGTTTAACAGCTTCTTTGTTGATAACAAGTAAAAATTAATAAACAGAGGTGGGTTCGTGGTGGCGGTTTGGGTTCTTAATATGCTCAGGGTGGGTGAGAAAGTTTTTAAAAGATAATAAATTTATAAAAATTTAACTTAAATCAATAATAAAATTTGCTTTGGGTAAAACAAATTTTTGGGTAAAAAAAAAATAACAATTAAATTGAATGCTAGGAAAAAAATACAATCTTTAAAGTCTATGTAGTAAGTCAACATTTTTTTTTTAATTTATATTTCATGAAATGTGCATATATGTGAAACACCATGTTTGAGGACAGCCAAACATCTCGCACAACATTTCTCAGCACTAACATTTTAGTTTGATACACATCTTACAGAAGAGTATGTTTCTAAAGGGTAAACATTTTTCTGCTTCAGTCTTCCACTTAAGCAGATCAGACAACAGGCCTTGTTATAAAGTGTTGGGTGAATAACATTTTACATATGCGAGAATTTTACATTACACTATTATTGTTACATTATGCTAAAAACTTTTTTGTTTGATAATGTTTAAGTACTAAGATTATTTAGGTGCTTAATATAATAAAAGATGCTTAATACATGGGAGGAGACAGTTATTGATTTCAGGAAAACTTTCCTATCCACCTAAGTTTATTGAGTACCCCCCCCCCTTTTTTTTAATAATATTTACTTGTTATCAACTAAAAACATCTCAAAACTAAAAAAAATCTTATTGAAAATATAATAAATGTTAAAAAATGCACATTAGACCAAAAGCCACAATTAAATTGTTTTAGGCATGTTCTGTAAAAAATTCCCACCCACTTTTTTATAAAGCATAGATAATCCAGGCTATATATTTAAAATCCAGAAAATTTCTTGGGTAAAATATCCGGAAAAAATCTAGAATATATTTTCTTCTTAATTTTGCTTTTAGCTGAGTTATTTATAATTTTTTTTCAAAATTTTCTTAGTTATGTATAAGTGATGAGTGAAAAAGATTTAAAAACTTATATATTACAAAAATATATTCCTAAACTTGTATGTATGGAAAACATTTTGGATATCCGGCAAAAACTAAAAGTTGAGAAAAATATCCAGAATTTCGGAAATATCTGGAAAAAGATAATCCCTGATTAAAACATTTATTAGATCTGGACTAAAATTCCACACCTCTTTTATTCCCTTCCCCACCCCACTCCCTCCTTTTTGAATTTGGCACACAAAAGTACATGAACAAAATGATTTTATTTCTTAAATAATGAATATGCAATAATGATTAAAAAAATATAAAAAGTATTAAGTACATTTATACAATACAACTTATACAATTATGTAAAACATTACTATTCTAAATAGCATTCAATTAGAAATTGCAATTTTTCAACTTTATGTTGTTTTTACACTAATTATGACTTAAATGTTATTAGTAATATGAATACTATTAAACTCTTATCTTAAGTAAAATAAAGAAATATACCTTTAAAATATTCATAAAACTGCTTCTGCGGTAATAACCATAATAAAATAATCCTGATATAATACTTGAACCAAGACACCAATACAAACTTTGATAAGAAATATCTCTTGACAATGACATAACAGATTATTCTAGCATATGTATATATATATATATATATATATATATATATATATATATATATATATATATATATATATATATATATATATTTATATATATATATATATATATATATATATATATATATATATATATATATATATATATATATATATATATATAGATACATACATACATACATACATACATATATATATATATATATATATATATATATATATATATATATATATATATATATATATATATATATATATATATATATATATATATATATATATATATTATATATTAGCAGTCTACATGCAGATTGCACAAGTATTCTACTTGCAGATGTGGTTTTATTATTAATGTTTGGGTTCGGTATTGTTCAGTCAAAACTTTTTTTTACACTTTGATATTATTTCTGTTTTTTTTTAGCAATAGTTAATACAATTTCAATATATTTTGGAAACTAATTATTTAAAATAAGAATTTTAATTTAGACAGAATTTCAGACAATGAAAACTAATTTTAAAAAATGTTTGTGGAAACGCATACGGTTAGACCACGCCAAAATATTTTCTTAAGACAACTTGTCCGTGGCCGTTTGCGTATTTTGAAGTATTAAGCGTTTCAAATAATTAGCATAACAAAATTATGCTAACCTGGACATGAAAAAATAAAAATAAACTAGAGAAAATTAAAAAAAACTTATAAAAAAATAAACTAAAATTCTAAAATAATAAGTCTTAACTAAAATAACTAACTTAGCTTAACTTAACTAAACTTAACTTAACTAAAATAAAACTAAGAGGAAATTATCTAAACGTTATAGTTAACGTTAAATAACTAACTTCGAAACTTTGATTTTTTTAAAACGATTTTATATTACAGAGTAATATACAAAAAACTTTTATATACACAAACAAAAGCTAGTGCTAGTGTATATACACAAACAAAAGTTTGTCTAATTTACACAAAACACTTTCGAATAAAGCAACAAGTTACTTTTAATCAATGTTTGTTTCATCAAAATATTTATTTAAATTATCATAAAATATTAAATGTAATATAAATGATTTTTTTTTTAAAAGTATGTATTTTCTTGTTATAAATATTTCAAAATAACTTTTAATTAGATGTATATATATTATGCGAAAAGCCATTAAATAATAAGAAATTACTTCAAACGATTGCTTAATAATAAAAACACTTTATTTAAATTACTAAAGAGTATTTTATTTGTATTTTGTTTCATGTTTTTATAATGTTCAAAGAAACTTTTCTCTTTTTTGTATAGTTTTTAAAACTTTATTGCTACGCTTAACAGTCAACTTAAAACCATTTTTGAGTCTTTAGATCAATTTTGCTCGGCAGCGTTAGTTCGATTTTAGTGTTTAGTTTACAATGTTTTGAAAAAGTGCGTTAATCCACTAAAGATCCTTTATAAATCGTTTATAAATTACTTTTTTTATTTCCGTATTCTAAGAATATATAACTTTGAAACTTTGATATTTTCTAAAGATTTTTTTAATATGAAGCTTTTATATGATTTTTTTTTTAAGTTTATTACATTTTTTTTATTTTCTCTTTCGATAAAAATGTTTAAAGATTTTATTTTATGGGTGGCCACACAAGGCGAGCGATCGCACACGTATCATGTAATAGCCTGCTCTTATAATAAAGTTGTACCTTCCAAAATCTAAACTCTAGGTCGACGTATGCATTAAAGCTCTACCTATTTTAGTATGGTTTCATCAGTAACACACTTAATGCACAGGTATATCTGAACTTATAATTATATACATGATATATATAATTATAAATTCATTGGAATTTATAATGGAGTGTAACAGTTGCACATTTTACATATTCAAAAGTAACACTTATTTTTTATTGTTGCCAGTTGATGTTGTGAGTATTTGAAAAAAAAAACAGTGTTGCGTTATTCAAAAAAAAAAAAAAGAGTTTTATTTACTCATAGGTATTATTTGTTAAATGAACAAAGATCCACCTCACTAAATTAAAATACTACATGCGTTCAAAAAAATAGATACAACCACTTTATTAAAGGCAATAAGAGATTTGTAAATAGGATGACAAAGCTACGAATGTTGTCTAATAGGAACTATTTTTGTGTGAATTCGTTTTGTTTACTTGCTCTTATTTTGCCTACTTGCGATGATTATTCTCCGAATCGATGACTGTTCTCCAAATCGATGATTGTTCTCCGAATCGATGACTGTTCTCCAAATCGATGATTGCTCTCCGAATCGATGATTGTTCACCGAATTGACGAATGTTCTCCGAATCGATGATTGCAATTATTTTTCTTCGAGTTTGCGATGATCGTTCTCCGAATCGAGCCAACCTATAAGAGAGTAAACCATTCAAAATGTAAATTTATAAATTTTATTTTGAACTTTAGAATAAGATGTAATTAAGAAGTAAGATTGACACTTAAGAGGTAAGATTTTTTAAGTTTTTTCAACGTATTATTGTGTATATATTATTTTTTTCAACGTTTCTCTTAAATTTATCTTTGTAGTTGTCATTGTTTTAGTTGTTTTTATTATTGCTGTTGTTGTTAAAACAAACCCAAAGTGGCCACACTTTTTTTGTATAAAAAATTATGAAAGTTTAGGTTAATAAAGTAGGTTATACAAGATTGTTTAAAAAGATAAACTTTAGTAAAAGTAAACCGCGAAACTTAAAATAATGAAATAAAGTATTAAAAAATTTGAGAAAGGTTTTAAAAATCGCACTAAAATATTTCAAGTTTTAGCGATAGATTTAACTTTCAAGATTTTAACCTGCAACAAATCGATAACAATTCGATAACAGATCGATAAAATGTAGTGTAAGCAAGTGAAAGTGTAAACAAAAACTAAATACAAATCTTTTATAATTGTATATTAATCAAAAAGTGTTGAAATTTAGCTTTATTTAGCAAGCATGTTTGATGATTATATTTGTAGCAGGTCTGGGTACAAATGCATCGGAAATACATGCTAATGCTAACAAACGCAAACAATGTATTAAATGCTTAAGTGAAAAATATGAAATACAAATAGTAAATTAATTTTCAAAGAAATAAAATACATACAAAGAACTACCAAGTTTCTCAAATGCGGTAGGCTTTTAATTTTGAACTTAAAATTTTTATGTAAAACGTATGTTATATTACGTCTTACATTTTACCGAATACAAATCGTAACTATTTCCCTTTAACCAAAGTTCTTGAAATTTAGTTTTATAATTGATTGGCGTTTGCTATTCTAAAAAAAAATTTTTTTCAGATTAACTTGATTAAATTAAAATTTCTTATTTTAAGATTCCTCGTACTTCCATTGCCAGAAATATGAAATAAACCTAAATTTTATTGAATAAAATTTTTTTTATTTGAAAACATATTTAGTGTCAAAAATTAATTTAGAACTAATTTTTATTCAAAATTTTAATTTTTTCTATTTTAAATTATTGTATATTTCTAAATTATCAAAAGCTGTCAATGTGAGTTAGAAACTCACTCGCTGTTCACGCAGCAATAGTTTAGCTATTACTACTATATTGCATTTGAGTAATTAATTAGTTTTTCACAGTATACAACTATACTATTTTATATTACTAGAAAAATAGTACAAGAAGTATGGGCTATTTCTTTAACTATATTGTTCATTAGCTGACAAGAATTTATGTATTATACTTGGAAGTCACCCGTATTTTAGGATAAATTATGTCTTAAAATACGGGTGAAAAATCTTTTAATCATGCTTAAAAGATCATAGACAACGTCTATGATCTTTTAAGCGTGACCATCCCGAAATCTTACCTCTAATATAGCCATTAATATATGAATTATTTCTTCGCTAAAATAGATCTTTTAAATAACGTTAAATTTCAAATGTAAATCTTAGTATGCATGCGTTTTTAAAACTAGGTTTTCAGAAATTATATGAAATGTAATAGCATTAGAGCATAATGTATGTTGAGTATTTTCAATAATAATAGTAATAGCACTATATTGAGTATTTTATAGCTGAGCATCATCTCAACAACAAAGAAAAAAAATTATAATCTATAGAAAACTTATCAATATTCTGCCTGGCATGCTTTGGATCTACATGTAATTAATTGGTACTCTACGATTCGTACTCTGCGATTCGATATTCTACAATTGGTACTCTACGGTTGGTACTCTACGATTGATATTCTATGGTTCGTAGAGTCTACGAAAATAATAATCTTTTGAGAATACAATCAAGTAATTAATCTATTTATTGGGTGTTCAATTTGTTGAATCTATTTTTTTAATATTTAATAACATTCATCCATTCTTAAAGGAATTAGTTACTTTTTCCGTAATTTTTTTTATGAAAGCCCACTCAAAAAATATAAATGTCATGTCAGTGTCAGTGAGTTTTGTTACTATGGTATTATTTTTGCATTATTTCCAGCTCATGTCACAGGTTTTTTCATGGATATTTTTTTTCTATTGCTCAAAACTTAAAAGCTTTAAAAGATTACAATCAGTTTTCCAACATGGCAATGACTAAAATCTTTTTTAGTTTTTAAAGTTGCTCGAAAAAAACTAAATGGTAAAGCATAAAATTTTGTATTGGAAATAAGGAAATGTGGACTTGCTCCATAATTTAAACCACTTGATTATATGAAACTGATTAATCGATCAATCTTTTGCAACAACGCATTTATTTATATCGCCACTGTTTACACTCCCTCTGTCGCTTCCTCGGTGTCCTCAACTGAAATTTTTTTAATTTCAGTTGAGGACAATAAAAATTTGCTTCTTTTTAATACCAGGTAGACCTTTTTCTTTGAAAAATTGAATACATTTAGAGTTTTTATATAGCAATTTTTTAAAGTTTTTGTTTTACATTGCGAAAAGAATAAAAATTCCACCATTGTAGGAAAAAAACCAAGTGCGGATACAAAGAGGGGTAAAAGAGATAACAAGTCCCCCCCCCCCACCCTTTTTCTAAAAAATGTCAAACATCACAAAATTTTTGATAAATTTTTTAAAGAAATAATAAAGTTCAAAAAATAATTATGCAGATTATTAATATTTTGTTTTAAAGCAAAATAAAAGTTATTTGAATAGGGAAAGTTTGTGTACCCAGGGTCTCTTTGTACTTAGGGTTTCTTTGTACCTAGGCCTCTTTATACCACCCAGCTAGCACACTTATGTTGGGCCTATGTATGCAAATACATCGAGAATGTCGGCTGTTTTCTCCGATGCAAATATAACGTTCATCCAATGTTAGTTGTATCGTATTTATATTAATAAAAACCTTAATAAGAAAGT
Source organism: Hydra vulgaris (assembly GCF_038396675.1). NCBI lineage: Eukaryota > Metazoa > Cnidaria > Hydrozoa > Anthoathecata > Hydridae > Hydra > Hydra vulgaris. The sequence goes on from NC_088929.1 coordinate 27,950,149, forward strand.
GATTAATAATAGTTAGCAAAGTTACATTGGTCCAACGTATGTAAACATATTGCAAAAATTGGTTGCTTTTCAGATCTAAACCCAACGTTGATCCAATGTATTGGAATCAACGTTTATCAAATGTATTGGGATCAATTTTGATCCAATGTTTGGGATTAACGTTGATCCATGTATTGGGATCAAGATTGATCCAATGTATATGGATCAACGTTAACCAATTGTGTATAACCCATCAATGATCCAACGTATATTAATTAACGTTGACCCAATGTTTATAAACCAACGTTAGTACAATGTGTATGGTTTACATTAGATTATATACGTTGGATCAACGTTAGTTCATATACGTCGGAAATGCGTTGGATTATATACAGCGCATCAAAGTTGTGTTTGCATCGAGAAAAGGCAGATTTACAAGTATATAAAATATAATAGAAAAGATGATGTACACACTTGAGGTGTGTTGAGTCTTAATTACGTAGAACCAAGGCTATAACAGCTGATTACAAAACATAGTGTTCAGAAACCAAAATATTTATCAATGCTGTTTTTAAAAAGGTTTAAGTTATCTTTATCTATTATCCATTGAGGAAGAGAATTCCAATCGCTTGTAACTCTGTTTGTGAAAAAATGGTGACGAATTCTCGAATTGGAAAGTTGTCTGTGTATTCTACAATCGTTACTTCTACTTGATCGTTCCAGCTCAAAATATAATGAAGGGTGGTAAAAATTAACAATATCTTTTCCTTTTGAGATCTTATACTTTTGAGTCAGATCACCTCTTCTTCTTCGTGACTTTACATTTTGATTCATTAAATTTAATTAACCAATCTTCAGACCATTTTATTAGCATGTTAATGTCCTCTTGTAATAATTTATTATCATCATAGCAATGGTTGATTGAAATAACTTTGGTATTATCTGCATATAATTTAGTGACTTTAATAATCCCTCTACATAGGTCATTAATGAACACAACAAATAAAAGAGTTCCGAGTACTGAACCTTGCGTACTCCAATAATAACCATCTTCCAACTTGAAATATATTCTCCTATCACCACCCTCTGAGTTCGATCTGACAAAAATGATTTACACCAATTTAACAAAGATGACCCAAATCCAAGTCTAAATAATTTTTTCAGTAATTTCCTGTGAGAGACTAAATCAAAGGCTTTTTTGAAATCCAAAAACAAAACATCAACTGAAATGTTCTCTTCATACGCTTGCGGATCAAATCTAATGTTTCTAACAGGTTTGTTATACAACTTTTGCTGTCAACAAAACCATGTTGCTCTTTAGAAATTAAATTGTTTTCAATGAGAAACACCATCATACGATTTCCAATAATTCGCTCCATAATTTTACTAACGATTGATGTTAATGAAACCGGTCTATAATTTGTTGGATCTAGTTTATTACTCTTTTTGAATAACGGAACAACGTTTGCTCATGACCATAACTTTGGGATAGTTCCTTTACTAAAATATTAATGCTAAACAACTCGACAAAGGTTCTGAACATTCCCGTAAACTTTTGGGTGAACATTATCAGGACCTACTGATTCGATTAAATTACTCAAATGTTTCTGAATAATAGGAATACTAAAATATGGATCAGGACATTTTTTTAAAAGATTGTTGTCCAAAACTTCTTCTGATTAATCATCTTGTATAAAAAGAGATGCAAAAAATTCATTAAGAGTGTTTACTATCTCTTGATTATAAGTAGTTATAATACCATTATGTAGCTTTATTGCTTTGATAGAGTCTTTAAATCTTGTTTTGTTATTTATATATGCATAGACACTTTTAGATTTGTTTTTTGAGTTAAGAGTCAAGTTTCTTTCAAAATGGCGAATACTTTTTTTGACAAGCTTTTTTATATCTTTATGTAACTTTTTATACTCATTGACTTATAAAATACTTTTAAAAGCTAAATTTCTGTTTCTAAACCAACTTTTTAGTTTTTCTTAACACATAATTTTAAGTTCACTTGTCATCCACAGTGACTTGTTTTTGTGTTGAAAAGAGTTTTTATCTAAATTCATTGTTGGAATATATTTTTCACACCTTATTTCATATTTTCCAAGCCCAGTTCCCAGTTTATGTTATTAAAATACAAATTTAGCGCTGTATAGTTTCCCTTTTTCCATAAAAAATTTTTCTTCCTTATTGCTTGTTGTGATATTATTAAATTAGACCTATTTTCATATGCAAATCTAAATTTGAAAATATGATGACCATGATCGATGCCACTTAACGATGGAAAATGCTCCAGAATATAAACTCTGCTGCTATTGTCAGTAAAAATGAGGTCTAAAATGTTAGTATCTATACCAAACTTTACTTGAA
>NC_088929.1:27957500-27965000 GCF_038396675.1 Hydra vulgaris
AACAATTAACGTATATAGAAATTAGAGGAATTATTGAAGCTGCTGACCAAGGAGAGTCTTACAGAAGCATTGGAAAACGTTTTAAACAACAAAACTCAACTATTAGTAGATTGGTGAAGAAATATAAACACACTTGTAGTGCTGAAAGGTCTTTTGGATCTGGGAGAAACCCTAAAACTTCAAAAAAGAAAGATTGCTATACTTAATGCCGTCAAAAAAGATTGTAAAGTAACGTGTTTTGAGATAAAACTAGATTTGAACCTTACTAATATTTTAAAATGGGCTATATCTCGCCAAATAAAAGCATCAGGTGAGTTTTTTTCTGAAATACAAATAAAAAAACCCTTTGTAAGTCAAACCAATTTCAAAAAAAGATTAAAGTGGTGCATTGAGCAAAATTGGACATGTGAACAATAGGCTAAAGTTATTTGGAGCAATGAGCCTCCTTTTGTGTTGTTTTATAATGGTCAATCTCACTGATGGAAATTAATTGGGGAAAAGTTCAACCCTTAAACGTGCAAGGCAACCATTAAACATGACAAAGAGATTAATGTTTGGGGTTGTTTTAGTGCACACAAAGTTGGAAAGCTTTACCGGTGGAGGGTACAATGGACCAGCATTTGTATTACAAATCTTAGTTGATCAACTTGGACCAAGTTTAGAAGAACTTTTTCCTAATAATGACTACATCTTTCAACAAGATAACAACCTCAAATATACGGCACGGTTTAATAAAAGATATCAGTAATCGAAATTGATATCTATGTCTCAGCTATGTTTTGGCCAGCACAGTCTCCTGATTTAAATCCAGTAGAAAATCTATAATCTATATAGGATAGAAAATTGAAAGATCGTAGGGCAACAAATGAAGATGAACTGTTCCAAAATTTTCTTGCTGGTTGGAATGCTTTACCAAATGACTTATTAAAAATACTTGTAGATAGTATGCTTTCTAGATGCGCAGAAGTCATAAAAAACAAAGGATGGCCAATTAAGTACAAATACAGCTAATACTTTAAAAAAAATTAAAAATTCTAATTTCTTTTCATTATTTGTAATTTACAATAATGTTATATACATTTCTTTAAAAGTTGTCCTGAGTTACTTTTATTATTATGAGATTAAAACATTTTTTGTTGGTTTTTTATCAAAAAATTAAGTGTTTGATTATTAATTTTATAGTGTTAAACTGTTCACAGTTTCTCGTAGTATATCGACATTGAGATACTTGCAGAAGCTACAAACATTTTAACAGTTTATAATTAATATATTTAATATATTTAATGTATAGTTAACAATCTTAGGTTGAGATGCGCAAATTCTTCTGCGGAATTCGTTCCCAAGAAAATAACTTTGACATCATTAATGATTGTCTTAAGAGAGTATTACAAATACTTGTCTAAAGGGAATTGCTTGTCTTTTTAGGTCTGATTTCAACGGAAATTTTATCCCATTTTATTTGTAGTAGATTCTTATCTTCACTCATTCAAATCTCCCAGTCAGAAGATAACTTGAAACCTGTAGTCGTTTCAGTCATTGAATCAAGAACTGTTTCCCTTCTGTATTTTTCTAAGTCACAACCAAATATTTAGAGCACTATTCTTCGATCAATGAATTTTGATCGAAATCCTCTATGTAACTGATGAGAAAAGCTCCAATAAACCACTACAAAATGCCTATATAGGTCCACTACAAATCCACTAAAACAACGTTTGCTGAAGATTTTATGACATAGAACATTAGAGCCATAACGGCTAAAAAAAATTCAAAAATGTAATAAAGAGCCACAAAAATACAAAATTTAAAATTTTTTTTTATTAACTTGAAATCATAAAATGAAATTCACATATTAAAAATATTAAACATATTATATTAAAAAGCTATAGTTAATAACAATTATTATTGGTGAAATAAAGTTTAATGTGATTTCTGGATTTGAACTTTTTTTGATAATTTGGTTAAATTTGGCTGATGTTTCGTTGAATGCAGCTGTAGTAGAGCCTGCGTACTTTTATCTGTTAACCTATTTCGGTATTTATTTTAAATAAGATTCATCGATGAAAAAAATTGTTCACAATTATACATTGAACTAAAAATGGTTAATAGACCAAAAGCAAGTTTTTTGGAATTTATATAAGTATTTGGCAAGTCCAGCATTGGAATATGATATCATGTGGCGTATCTTTCATGTTTTCTTCATAGATGGCGATATGTGCAAGCATTGCTTCAAATTTATCAGCCCAGATACTTTTATTCCGAATCTCGACATTGATTCTGCAATATCTTCCCCTCTCGTTTGTCTCTTCATAGGCAACAATTCAAGAAGTTTCTCTTGTACACCGGAAGCTGTTAAGTATTTGACCATTACGCAACATTGAGATATATCAGTGACATCTACAGATTCATCAATAGCCAGGGGCAAAAATTCAGCCGTTTTAATATCTTCTATTTTCATGTTTGAAACCTCTTCTGCAATATTCAAAATTCGTTCCTTCACGGTTGTAGCCGAGAGTGGTATATCTTTAATCTTTGATAGTATTAAATCTTTATTTTTAAAATCATTATATAGAATTCCAGAAACAGTATACATGCAATCCTTCAAAAACTCACCATCTGTAAATGGTTTACCAGCTTTTGCAGGTAGCAATGATAATGCGAAGCTTCGGGATATTTTTGGGCAAACTCTTTATGTTTTCCTTCAAAATGTCGTTCGAAATTGCTTGATTTATTATTTTGAAGTTTCACAGAAGATATTAAATATAAAAGATTACCATCACTTTCTATAACTGCATATTTTCAGTCCATAGTTTATTAAATCTTCCATTTTATCCGCAACTTTTCTTTTTTTTGGGGTTCATTATGATCTACCAGTTTTAATGCGTTAAAAAAAAATTAAAAAATATAATTGAATACTAAAGCTAAATAATAATTAACTTATATATTAACTTATAAAAATAAATAATAATTAACTTACCAGTCTTAATATATCAAAAAAGCTAAAATTAAATTACAATTACAAAATATATTTGAATAATTGAAAGTCAAAATAAATAATAATTAAAATAAGTTTGTTATATATAATATAAACTCGAATAGTTGTTCAAATATATTTTTGCTTTTGTACTTTGCATTCGAAGCAGCATCGCATCACCAATATGTTTCGTTATCATTTTTAAAAAAATTGGCAAATAGACATATAGTACATAAAAATATGTGAAAAAAAATTTCAAAAATGATAAGTTTTCTCCTTCATTTTTGAAAAATTGGAAAAAATAGACACATAAAAGAATAGTACATAAAAATACATGAAAAACTAGAACATATAGAGACAAAAAATAGTGCATAAATATATGGGGGGGGGGGGTAAGTAATTTTCTTATTCATTTTTGTAAAAATTTTCTCTAGAAAATACAAAAGTAAAAATAAAAAGAAGTTAAAATTTTCAATATTGTAAATCTATATGAGAGCCACATTTCTTCAACAAAAGAGCCGCATGCGTCTCCGGAGCCGCAGGTTCCCGACTACTGGTCTAGAGGAGTGACACCAACCTTAGCGGCGCCACTGCACCGCACCAAAATTAGAAAACGTCATTATCAACAAAAAATTTTTTAATTATTTTTGTTATTTTTAAATTTAAAAAACGATAACTTGCGGCTATCGCTAACTTGAAGCGGACACTTGTTACAGTGACAAAATTGACTAAATAAAATAAACAAGCAAATGATGCAAAAAATATAATTTATTTGTGAAAAAATAATTGCGAAATCTAAGCTTTGAAATAAATTTCTTTGTTTTCTTTCCTAATGTCGCCATAGACAATAAAGTTGAAGTTCTTATGTTAATTATAAATAAAAAGTTCACGTTTTAAGTTGAAACTTTATATAAAAACTTAATATAGCAATCCCTGAAAAAATATATTAAATGTAGCATGCTTGTGGCGCTAATCATTATATTATAACGATTAGTTAATATCTATATATTATGCTATGATTTATTTTAAAAAGTTTCACTTCCCAGTACAAGCATGGGGAGTGAAACTTTTATAATGGTATTTAAATTATAAATCAAACAAATATATTGAATTGTTTATAATTAAGATGAATTATATATATATATATATATATATATATATATATATATATATATATATATATATATATATATATATATATATATATATATATATATATATATATATATATATATATATATATATATATATATATATATATATATATATATATATATATATATATATATATATCAGCCAAATTTAACCAAATTATCAAAAAAAGTTCAAATCCAGAAATCACATTAAACTTTATTTCACCAATAATAATTGTTATTAACTATAGCTTTTTAATATAATATGTTTAATATTTTTAATATGTGAATTTCATTTTATGATTTCAAGTTAATAAAAAAAAATTTTAAATTTTGTATTTTTGTGGCTCTTTATTACATTTTTGAATTTTTTTTAGCCGTTATGGCTCTAATGTTCTATGTCATAAATCTGCAATGCTTCATACATCAAAGATACTTTATAGTTAAGAGCACTTTTTTTTCATATTGTTATGTCACTTTTCTAATTAACTTAACCAAGAATTAAAAGGACAGAGTAGAGATTCGGTTTTATTTCATAAAGAGGAGTAAAAAACCTAGGGCTCTATTTTACAGCCTAGTATTAGCCTGTTTTGGTTTATATACTTGATATGTATATAGGTAATAATACATATTACATAAGAATAATACATAAGAGTACTTAATAATACATAAGAATACATACCTAAGTATATGTAACATATACTATGAGTATGTATATTTTAAATTAGATGCAATACTATTAGAAATAAAAATGGCTTCTGCATGTGTTTTTCCTGAAGAACTTATTACAAAACCATTGAGTTATGTAGCACTGACAGGTTTGGACACTCAAAATAATGCTATTCATAGATCAATTTGGGATACTTTTACATTAAATAGACGTCAAGAGAAATTACTTAATATTCAATTGTTGCCGGGAGACACAGACTTTCCTAAAAGAAAACAAAAGCAGGTAACTTTTTTTTCTATGTTTTCTCTATTTTTTAATTTTTTCCTTATCTTAATCTTTTATTTTGATGGTAACCTTTTTTATGATGGTAACCTTTTTTATTATTAAAAAGTAATCAGTAAAAAAAAAAATTAATTATATTACATGGAATTAGCTTGTTCATTTTATATTGTTGATATTTTTATTAAATTGCTTTAACAAATGATAATAATTGATAATAATACTCATAATAATTAATGATACTAATACATTATAAAAATAAATAAAATAATAATAATGATAATAATAATAACAATAATAATAAATAATAACAAAAATAGTATTATATTTTCAATTGAATTTGAAAAAAATATTCACTTCAAATTAAGACATGAATCTAGTAGAACTGCATTAAATTATATTTTAGAGAACCTCTTATGAATTTTATATTCCTAAAGGAATACTAAAATGCAACTGGATGTCAAAGCACCTAAATGTTATTCCTGCTGTTGTTGTTGTTTTTTATGATCTTGACTGGAATGATCAACAGTGGAAAGAAAAACAATCAGAATGTGCTTCTAGAGTTGCTGTGATTAGGTAAACTTCACTAAAGCTACTATAATGATATGAAAACTATAAATTGTTAATTTAAAATGATATAAAATAAAAAATTTTTTTTTTAATCATTATGTGTTATTTTATTTTTGCAAATTTTTATTATTTTATATTTTATCTGTTTATTGTAGTTTATATAATAGAAGTTTTATTTATTTTGCCTTAAATATATGCTTTATTATATGATTTAATATTGAGGAATTATTAACATATGAATCGATTTAGTTATATTAAATCAAAAAGTTATTAATCAAAATATATTTAAGTACATTAAATATATTTTGAATCTGTTTTTGAGTTTTGAATAAACGTATACAGTTTATCAGTGACAAAAATATAATGAAAAAAAGGTGATTTAGGTACAATAATAACAAATCTTTGCTTACTTTCTCTTTTAAATCTTTGGTTGCATCTTTAAATATTCTCAAGTAGTTTTTTAAATATAGTTTTTAAAGTTTTTAATGATATTTTAAATTTAGAATTTCTGTATGTTTATTAGAATTATTATTTATTATTGATTATTATCATGATGTTGTATATTAGTCACATTTAATACTATTTCCACAACACAAAGTGCTCTATGCAAAGCTTAGAAGTTTATTATTAAAAGCTCTATTTTTTTTGGCAAATAACTACAGAGTATTGTGATGAAATTCAAACTTTTGTTTATTTTCAACCAAGCCATATATATATATATATATATATATATATATATATATATATATATATATATATATATATATATATATATATATATATATATATATATAAATATATATATTTATTATTTATTTATATATATATACATATATACACATTTACGGTTTTGTATACTTATGTGTATTTACTAAAAAACAGCGCTATCTAGTGTTTCAATATGTTTTAATATGATGTAATAATTAGTACACAAATAATTCTCATAAAATATTATTAAAGAATAGGATCATTCCCTATGAACATTGTTAGAGATTGATATTTTTCCCTCTGGACAATATTATTAGTTTGTATAATTCCCCATGGATTGGTTCACAAATAACTCCATTTAGAAAATTTTTTTGAAGGAAAAAATTTCTAAATGGAATTATTTGTGCACGAAGGAATTCTAATTTGTGCACAAAGAAATTCTCGTGTAAACGGTTATAAAAGCCGTAACGGTAAACTTAGATAAAATATTATACAAGAGGGAATAACGACTTCATAGATTTTTGATGCAAGTGTAACATTTAGTATAAATTTAGTTAAAAAACTGATTATTTCGAAATTCATATAAAAATTGGTAGAGCAGCTAAAAAAAAGATGATAGGACAGAATAAGATAAAACGGAAAAATACAGAAAGGTTGAGGTATATTTACCTATTGAAGTACCCACTGAGGGAGTTACCTCAGAGACAGCTTCCATCTAATGGTGATATTCTTAGATACTATCAATTTATCCTTCGCGAGTCACAAATTAAATACAAACCCACTTCTACTAATGTTGGTTGCAAATTGAAATCGAAATCCAAGGATCTTGTTTGTGAAAATGGTGTTTGTACAGATCCTGATAGTTCTTGCTTGGTATCTAGGATTAAAAAAATTTGGGATAATGCTGGGTTTGGCAAGAAATTTGTGATTTGTGGGTACAATATAAAGACTAAAATCATTAAACTTAATTTAAAATACAAGAAATTGATTAAATTGTCTTCTCTAAACTGGAACAGCAGTCTTGATAAGCAATCAAAGTTAGAGAAAGATTTTCTCACAGAATCCTTTCAGCTTTTTGACATCTCGACTAAGAATTTAAAAAAAGATATTCTTGCTGATAAATTGAGAACAGATGATGCCAAGCTGGAAGATATAAAGTAAGTTCATTA
>NC_088929.1:27970000-27987500 GCF_038396675.1 Hydra vulgaris
AAATGGGGAGAATTTCCTCTAGTGGTGTGATATCCCCATGAGTCAAGAGAACTTTTTCAAAATGATTTGAAATGTCATACACATTTAGATTTAAAATTGCCTCCTTCATCTGCACCATTGTTTGAATCATGATGCAGTGTGAATTCCACCTCGTTTTGCATGGCTTGGGTATAACTTTGTAGGTGAGTTGTGTGTCTTGACACACCTCAGAGAGAAGGGCTTGACATGGTGCAGAATGTGATAATCTAGTGGTGAATTTGTTTAGTTTTTAGATAGCTGCTTTAAGTGTTGGGTCTGCTTCAACAGCTATTTGAAGAATATTATTAAGCTTGTGATCAATGCATTAAAGGCTTCCACTGTCTAAGCTCTTGATAAATTTTGCATTGCTCAAACCTGACCTCATGTTTGCTGCACCATCCACAACACAAAAAATCTGATCTGAAGTTTTGAGAACAGGGAAGTCCAGGGAAATCAGTTTATCAATTTCTTTGCCAATGTTTACACCAGTATGCTTGCCTTTGAACTTGGTAACTTTAAGTGTGTATGAATACAACCTCCACATCGGACAAATGTAATGTATTGTGAGGCATTGAAATGAGTCTCCAGGCTTGGATGTCCAGTGATCTGTTGTTAGTGTAACTGCCTGGCCATTTAAATCATTCTCAAGTTTTTTCTTCATGGCATCACGAAGGCAATTATGAAGTAGAGGTACCTTATACTTTGCTAAAGTACTGCTGCACTTTGTGTTTGCCTCAGGATGGATGTCAAAAAGAAAATCTTTCCATGCATCAGTATCCACAATATGTAGTGGTAGGTTCAAGCGTACAAGAAATCTTGTGATAGACATATCAATTTCTTATTGGCGAGGACTTTTGTATCCATACTTTACAGATGACTTTTTTGAGCCCAAACAACTTCCTGTTTTTTGTGACAAGTATCGTATTTTATCCTCCACACTTTTCTTCTTTAAGTCTTCCAATTCATCATTTTGTTCTGGGTGTTTGGTTCTAAGATGGAATAGCATGGTAGATGTTGATCCACTTTTGTAAGAGAAATACACAGATAGACCTTTCTCATGGCATGTATCACATTGTGTTCTATCACCTAAAAACAAAAAAATTACTATATTTGTCTGTGGCAAAGCATATGCTGACCTAGTAATTACTTGAGTTGTTGATGTTGGATCCAGAGGACGGGCTGAGGGCTGGGGGGCCAGGGGGTCTACACATGGTATGAGGCCATTATCATTCATTCTATGCAATTACCTTCCGTTGTCCAACAATCTTTAACTATATATGAATCACTTTATGCATTATATAGGTAGTAAATAATTAGTTTTTTAACTTTTTGTCACTAATTTTGTTGTAATGTTTAAAGATATTGTATAGAGATGGGCTGATTCCGAAAAATACCGATTTCGATTCCGATTCTCTGTTGCGATTCCGATTCTTTACCGATTCCAGTTCTTTTGCGATTCTTATTATTTTAATTAAAACTGGTAGTTGAATTAATAATTTAACCGTTATATCATGTTAATTTAATACTTATGCAGATTTTAAAAGTGAAAACACCAAAATTAGTTATATTGGTACAGGTGAAACAGGACTAAAGACACCAAGGCCCAGGGGCATGCCCCTTTTTAAAAAAATTGACCTATAAATAGACTTTTTTTTTCGAAATAAGGGAGTGTTCCCCCTCTATTTTGAAAACCGTGTCGTCGGCCCTGTGAAATAATAGCAACAAATAAGTAACATATTAAACAATATATATGTTTGTATGGAACTTATTATTATTAAGAAACAAATAGTATAGTCATAAGTAATGGTAAAAGTGATCAGATACACAGAATATTGTCTTTTCAATCAGCTTTTACATATGATATTAGTACCGATAGTTAAGAAACGGGAGGTTCTTGTTCAAAAACACAAGCATTTGTACTCGGTCCGGAGCTAACCGGCTTCTTTTCCGGTCGCAAATAAGACCCGCAGTGCTAAACAACCGCTCCGAAAACACTGTACATAGAGGCGTCCCTAAATATTTCTGTGCTAGTTTTTTCATGTTAAGAAATTTGGATTTCCTCTAGTATTCAGAGACGTCCTTGTGACTTGCAAGTAGAGGTTCTTTCAAGTACACTGCTACTTGGTCTGAGATTGTGCAATGCGCAGTATAAATCTAAAACATTAAAACAATTTAAAGGCTTGCAATATTTAAAGTACAATACTTACTACAGAATTTGTGTTGATTAATTGGTTATATAATGACCAGACAGCACCTGGAGCAGGTGTGGTAGGTTCTTGATTTTCAGCAGCTTTAATTTCATGACCCTCGTCTATGTCCAATGCATTTAACTCGCCAATTAATAAAGTAACAGCTTTCTCAACCATCATCCTGCTCCTAAAAATCTTGTTTTTAAATCTGGGATCTAGTATTGTTGCAAAAGCATATATAGGTTCGTTCTCGCAGTCTCTGTAACGTTGATGCAAATATTGACACAGAGATTCTTTAAAATTTCCGTAGTCCTTGATGGGATCAATTGACATGTTAACTGCATTTATTATTGGGATAACTTCTGATGTGGTCACTTTCGATGAACTTGCAGTAAGCGTGACCTCTTCAAACACTTTTAAAGCAGCAACGAGAGGAACCAAATTATCCCATTCTCTGGTTGACAACTCCTTGTTTTGTCGAGTAGCTTTTGGGAAATGTGGCGTTACCAACAGAACCGCATCTTTTTGTTCAAATAAACGGTTCAGCATGTGGAAAGTGCTATTCCATCTAGTTGGCTCATCTTGAATAATGCTGTGTTTAGGCAGTCCCAGAATCTCCTGAGATTGTCTCAAAAGTTTGTATGACTTAACCGAATGTTTAAAGTGTCCTACTATTCTTCTACAGGTAGCAGTTAGTAAAGATATGCGTTCATTGTTGAGGCAGCCTTCTTTCACAACCAACTGAAGTGTATGGGTAAGACAAGGAATATTTGTAAACTTCCCGACTTCCATAGCAGAAACAATATTTCTGGCATTATCTCTTACTACTACATTGAGTTTTTCAAGTAGTCCCCAACGCTCAAATGATTCATTCATAGAGTTAACAAGATTGGTTGCTGTGTGGGACTCATAAGGAAAAAGTACCACACCGCAACCAATCTTGTTCTGTTGGCTCCACATGTCGGTATTTATACTATCATGATTAGCTTTTTTTGCCAAGAACTGAATTTTACTTGATACCTTCTGATAAATGCTAGGAATTTCAATAGTCGAAAGTATTTTCTGCTTGGTATCGTATACCTTGGCTTCAAAAACTGTAGTAACCTCTTGAAACCGGGATTTTCTACTATACTAACAGGTTGGTTATCTGTGCATATCATTTCAGCAATAAGCCTTATAATTTTTATTGCCTTCGGATCTGTAGGTGTGAGAGGCCTGGTCTTTGCAAACACTTGGTGTATTGTTGGTTGTTTAGTAGATGAAGATCTAGGCTTCATTTTTATAAAACTAATTGTGGAAGAAGAGCTTCTAGTATTGATCTCCGCATCCTCAGACTTAGGGTTGAGACTTGTGAATGCGGATGCGAGGTTCAATCGATAACGCTAAAAACGATTAAAATCGATAATGCTAGCTTTATCGTGTTTCTGATTTTTGATTTCAGATTTATGAAAGGTCTTTAAATGCTTTAGCATGTTCGATGTTGTGTATGACTGACAAACTCTGCCACCACCCCTGGATAGTCCCATACCTCGCTTTTTTTACGTATCGGCATGATAATGACACTATATATATATATATATATATATATATATATATATATATATATATATATATATATATATATATATATATATATATATATATATATATATATATATATATATATATATATATATATATATATATATGTTTGTATTCTGAAATTAAAACAGCATTTATAATAATACAAAATAATAATACTAACAGTAATAATTATTATAATAAAACAAGCAAATAAGATTTTTATGATAATACTTACCGTCGGTAAATTGATTAAAATCGAAAAAAATCAATTGAAATTTAGAGTATAAACTTTTACTTTTATTTTCAACGTTTACTGTTGTTAAGGTTTTCCTTCACAGTTACTTAACTTCAATGATGATATTAAATGCGAAAGTGAAGATTTAACATAAATTAAACAAAAAAAAATCTCAACGGCAAAGAGTGTATATATTAACTTAAATTATCAAGGGAGTAATAATAAAAGAAGTGAAATCGTTAAAAAAACTTTAAAAAAAGAATCGGAATCGTTAAAAAAAGTTGAGAATTGCGATTCTTACAATTTCTTGAGAATTGGTGGAATCGGAATCGGCCCATCTCTAATATTGTACTTCCAAAGGAGAGTCAATAAGCATTATTGTGCTACCTTAAAAAGTGCCTTTAAAAGCTTTTTCATTAATAACTTAAGATATAAAATAGTATGGAATTATTTATTTTGTTTAAGAAAAATCTTAATTTACATTTTGTGGAAAAAGGCTAAAACCATTAAATATTATTTAGTTTTCTTTAAAGAAGAGTATTACATTTACATTTTGTGGAATGAGGATAAAAATCATTAAAAATTATTAAATACACTTTATTTTTTTTATTATACTTTAACAAAAATCTTACCTTCACATTTTGTGAAGTATTGCCAAATCAAAGATGGCATTTTCTTCTCACTTTTTACAGCACAACCACTTCAACAGCCAAAAGTAAACTGAACAATAATTTAATCGAGTTATTGCAGCTACCTTAATTAAAAAAATCAAATCGATTAAAAATCAAATTTCAGGAATATTAATCGTTTTAATCATTTAGACGCTCTCTTGTCGCGTGATCGTTTATAGAAAACTTGCTCTAATTAACTTTTTTTGGATCATTAATCGAAATAATCGATACTAACGAATAAAATGATCACATAGGACGGTTGACCAGTCTCTAAATTAAACTCATTGATTCTTATTCTCTTTGATTAAATAGTTTGAATAGGAAAACCAATTTGCCTCCTTTCTCAATTCCGTCTATTTCTGATGTTTGAATGCGCAAGACCAAATGATGAAAATATTCTTTCAACTCCTGCAGATGAAGCAACAGCAGTAAGTAACTGTTCAACAGCTTTCAGTAATTCCTGATTCACACAATCATTATGGTATTTTCATCAATCACATGGCTTAATAGATTGAACAATGTTACCATGGAACAAAAATTGGAAGAGAATCTGGATTCTTTAAAGCTGCAAAGTCCATTCTAATCTCTATTTTTTTACCAGTTAATTATTTTCCTCTGTATTTAGGATTAACAATATTAGCCAAGAAATGAGCTGGGTCATTGCTTGTTGTATTTTTTTGAATTCTTCTTAGCATCTTGGCTAAGCTTAGGACTTAATTCCCTCTGAAGATTTTTCCATATTACTACACTGTCACCAATAGTACTAGCGTCCTGCTGTTGGTTTAAGCCTTTGTAACAGTTCTTCTGCACTTCACTTTACACCAAGGTTATTTATAATATCTGTGATATTCTTATCAATTATTGTTCTGTTTTCTTCACAAATTGTTAACAGAATTGGCCAGTGTTTTAAATAGGATTCAAGACAATCAGCCAATGTGTTTCATCTAACATCTTAGGGCATTATAAACCGTAGTGCCTCTTTTGCTTTGTATGTAGCAGCAGCAAAATGGTTGTTTTTAAAATATTTAACGACTTGAACAATCTGCTCCTTGATGTCTGGAATTGCCAAATATTGGGCAAACAGATTAAGAATATGAGCTGAACATCCATATGTAATAACATTAACATTATCTCAAGTTTCCAATTGTTGTCTCATTTTCGACACATTTGCTGCGTTATCAGTTACTACACTGCAAACTTTACAGCCAAATTGTTTTTCGCATTTGTTGATAGAATTAACAGCAACGTCAACCAATATTCAGAAGTATGTGAATGGCCGGAGGTATCAATTGTATCTGCAAGATAGATATCTGAATTCATTGTTGTTACTATTGCACAAACTATTGGTTCATTATGAACATTGCTCCACTCATCAATACTCAAGGTTACAGACTGATCATGTAGCAAACCTGAAAAGATAGTTGAACTGTTCTTGTGAACATTATCTAGTAGTTTTCCACCAATATCAGTTCTATTAGAAGGGTTATATCCTGGGCGTAAAAAATGGATCATCTTGATAAACTCTGGATTGTCAAACATTCTGAAAGATGTTCTTCAACAGCTTCTTTTTCAGATTTAGTGGTTTTTATAAGGTATGAATCCTTTTAGTTGTCACTGTCTTGCCACTGCCTTTTTATTTTAACACAAAAAACTTGTTTTGTTATATAAAAGAAATGTATTTATATTTATTATATATTTAGTAGCAAAAACAGAAATTAATGTAATTAGTCAATAAGTTAAAATATGAAAAAAAAAAATTACTTATATGGATCAAAATCTTACAATAAATTTAAAAATTTAATGATTTATATGACTAATATATATTTTAAATGTATTATCTGACTATTATAACTAATATGTTAGTTTATGCAGTAGTTATATTTAGCTATTGCAATTTACTTTAATTTGATTAGTCAATAAATAATCGTTAAAAATAATTAAAATCAAAAAACTCAATTTAAATCATGATTTTTATTTGTCTGATTTAAATCGTGATTTAAATCAATTTAAATCAACTGATTTAAATCAATCGATTTATATATATATATATATACATACATATATATATATATATATATATATATATATATATATATATATATATATATATATATATATATATATATATATATCATCCTTTTTCTGTGACTGTTCCTAAGTGCTCCAAAAACTCTTATTGGTCTAGTTTTTTTCCTCGAAAATCAGTTCTTTAGAATTCACTTCCTTCATCTTGCTTTCTTTGCAATCGATATCTTGCTCTACAATCTTCATCTTTTCCCTTCCAGTGACTTCCAATTCTAATTAGTGGTTGCTTGAAGCTTTAAGTGAAGTGAAGATGTTTAAATATATATATATATATATATATATATATATATATATATATATATATATATATATATATGTATGTATTATATATAATGGTTATAACGTGAATGTATGTATGTATTTATGTATGTATGAATGTAACTTCTTTGTTTCTTTATTTTCTT
The DNA here is from genome assembly GCF_038396675.1 of Hydra vulgaris. NCBI lineage: Eukaryota > Metazoa > Cnidaria > Hydrozoa > Anthoathecata > Hydridae > Hydra > Hydra vulgaris. Next base: position 27,977,166 of record NC_088929.1, read on the forward strand.
CTTGTTTACTTTTTATATAGAGTGAGTCTTCAAGATCGAAGTACAAAGATTGCAGTAGTCCTTATTCAGAAAAATATGCCATTACCTCCTGGTAAAAATTGTTTAATCTAATTGCTAGTTTAAGGTAACCATCAAGTAGTTGTTTAATTCTAAAATAAAGCTTTAGAATAATAGTAAATATTAAGTTAACATAAAAAAATAATGTTGCTTATGAGCATATGAATGTGTCTGTAGTTTTTGTGTGCTTTTTTAATAATTACTTTATTTGTAACACGACTTATATACTTATTTAAGGTGAAGATCCACAAGCTGTTCAAAGAGCTGAAGCATTGTGTCAAGCCTGTCAACTACCATCTAAACTTTTGTTTGTGATACCATTTAGCGACAATCTCCAAGGTTACATATCAAGGTACCTTCTTATCATATTTACATTTAGTAATGTTGTAAATTTGAAATAAAAATTGTTTTGATTTCAAATTTGCAGTAAAAAAATTTTTAGTGTAAATAGCACTAAAAACATATAAAATGTTTGAAATTTTAAATGATTTTTATTTTAACAACAGTTAGTTATAGTATATCAAGCATTCCAACATAAGCATATAGAGAACAATAGTAGACATTGTTTTGATTGATGAAGTTGTAAAAATGTAATCAACACTTAGATAAAGCCTTTTAAACTTTAATAAATGTTTCTTAAAGATTTGAGCAGCTTACTTCTTTTTTTTCTGAAATATTGTATATAATTTTGCTACATGTTGCAATTGATTCCTTATTTTTCCTAATTATCTAATATAATGATAAAACATTTTTAAGCCTGCTTAAAAAGCACTACTAAAACCTAATAGTTAATAAAAAAGTATACTACAATTATTCTGGACATACTGTACTTGGTATTAGCTGCAAAATTATTATCAATAAAAGAGTTAGTAGTAATATTATTGTAGCTAGACTGGTCGATTGTATATTATAGACTGGTCAATTGTATATTATGGTTGTTATGTTGGGTTATTGGTTAATATCTGGTATGCAATTTATGTAATAACTTAAAGTTTCTTTAGTAGTTGCTATATTGTTTTAATTTGAAACTAATTGATGAACTCCTTAACAGTTCAATTTTTAACTTCATTTTCCATAAAGTAACTTAGTATTATTTAAACTTAGAATTAGTATTATTTCAACAAAAAGTGGTTCAAAATTTGATTTTTTAATGATAAGTTTTATTCATAATGAATCATTATATTCCAAAAATGCAGTTCTAATTGTCAGATTGGTAATTTTTTAATTAATATTAATTTTTAACTTCATCAAGTCAATTAAAAGTCATTTCACTCAAACTTTTTTTCACTCAAATTATTGTGATTATTATTGGTATAGAAAATTGCCTTCCATAGGTTTGTTGGGATGGCTTATTTTCCAATAGAGTATGATATTTACTTATTTATTTGTACTTGTTTCTATGCTTATATATTTAAGACTTGAAGGAGCATTTTGTGACATTGCTTACAATCATTACACCTCAGAAGTACGCTTTGTAAAGCAGCATAAGGTAATTGTTTTTATTGTTATTGTTTTAAATGTAATTTGGAACAAATTTATCTTAACTATATCTAAATTCACCAAAAAATTGATTTTAAAAAGTTGATGTGTGGAAGGTTTGTGAAACAAAAATAGTTTTATACTTTAGGAGAGAGTTTTTAAATTTTAAATTAATTTTAAATTTAGGGGTTAATTTTAAAATATGTTTTATGAAATAATCACTTATCTTCCATATATTTATATTGATTTTTTATATATATGATATTGATATTCTATCTATTTATATTGATTTATATTAATTTGAATTGAAAATTTAGTATATTTAGTGCATTCTTTAAGTTATTTTGTGTTCACATATATGTTTTTATTTAAGGAACTGTTGAACAAATCACAGCATCAGGTACTTAACATTTTGATTTTAATGGTTTTAAAAAAATTTCTAAACATTTAAATTACTTGGATGATTTTGTTCTTCATTTTTAATTTTGTTTTCTCCTAAATATTGGAAATTTAAATTTAATCAATTAATTAATTTAATTAATCAGTTAATACCACTTATGTATTCAAAGCTCTAAAAATAATTTATTTGAATTTCAGCAACTCTTTGTCAGACATCAATTCAAAATTGGATTTTACAATGAACTTAAACAAGACCTACCTGTAGCACTAAAGTAAATTGTTTTTTTTTTTGAATTAAAAATCTCTGTTTTTTTTTAAAAACATACTAGTGTCGTACACTGTATGGCAGAGATGCATGGAATATTAGAACAAAAATTTATCCAAATACTTTGTTGATGATAGTATTGTCATACACAAAAACTAGGGAAAATATATCAAATTACGCACCACTTCAAATTCACACATAAAATGTGTTAAGAATATAAGCAAAAAGTGTAATCTTTTCATAATTTGTAAAGGTTGCACTAAAATATTTATGCAGAAAAAGTTTTTTTATCTTTTAGATTTTGTTGAAGCTTTTCAAAATCATTGCTAAAATCTTGTTTTTCTTCATCAATGCAAAAATATTATTCACCTTCACTGTTAATTTCATCATTACATTCTTTACTGCCATCTTGACTGACATTTTGGTGAATCAACTTTTGTTTCTTTGTATGTCTTTAATTGTTGCACAATAGTTGTTAAAACATTTGTTGACAACATCTGAAGGTTTTAGAAACCTCCATCTTTCTGGTGCAACCATTTTCTTTTTAGTTAACATGTTGGTCATGTGTTCCTGCGTTTCTGTTTTTTTCTTCTTCTTCGGTTCAATAATTTAGATCTGTTTTTGTTTCTAAATTACTAGGTCAAATAATAAATAATTTGTTTGTAAATTTAAATATTGAATATTTTTAAAAATATAGAGTTGCGCACTTGAAATTTTCTTATATCAATCTTATATCAAATGTTTTTAATGTTTAAGTTATCAGGTTTTATGGATATATTTTTTTAGACACTATAAGCAGGCATATCAGTTTATATTAGAACAGCGATTGACAGATGTTAATAATTTGGAAGTAAAAGTGGTTTCTGGTTTCCTCAGTTACAAAGTAATTAATATTTAAATTACTTTTAAAAGTGTTATTAATATGTAAATAAATAAATAAAAATAATAAATGTAAAAATAAATTAATAAAAAGAGACAATAAAAAAGTATGCTAGTATGATAGCATACTTTTTTATAAACAATAAAAAGTATGCTAGTTTTTCTGTAGAACACAGTCAATAAATATTGAACATACAAAAATATATATAATAAAAAAAATACATGCTTAAAATTGTTATATATATTTAAAGTATAAAAATAAATCAGAAATAAATCAACAAAAAATAAATAATAATATTTTAAATGAAAAAATTCTGTGAACACTATTATTTACTGTTCATATCTTGTTTAATTAATAGTTTTATTTTCAGATATGTCGAATTTCTTTTCAAAAGAATTCCCCTCTTGATGCTATTACTCAATTTCGAAAGCATATTGACTATTTTAAAGGAAAAGTTGGGTGTAGCGAGCTCGCTTTTGAGCACGCTGCATGGATGGCCAAACAGTATTTTTTATTTTTGTTATTATTTATTTGTCTTAACTTCTTTTGGAAATTTTAACTACTTTTAAATCTTTTTTTGGATCTGTAATTTATTGTCGATTTCCTTTTATGATTAGATTCAGTTTGTTTGGTGATTTATTTCAAGAAGCTATAAAAAATAGTCTTCAAGCCATTCAGGTAATATAATTTTTTATTTTTTGAATTTGTTACACTTTTAAGAGTTCAACTAAAGTTTAAAAGTTGAACCAAAGTTCAAAAGTTGAACCAAAGTTCAAAAGTTGAACCAAAGTTTAAAAGTTGAACCAAAGTTCAAAAGTTGAACCAAAGTTCAAAAGTTGAACCAAAGTTCAAAAGTTGAACCAAAGTTCAAAAGTTGAACCAAAGTTCAAAAGTTGAACCAAAGTTCAAAAGTTGAACCAAAGTTCAAAAGTTGAACCAAAGTTCAAAAGTTGAACCAAAGTTCAAAAGTTGAACCAAAGTTCAAAAGTTGAACCAAAGTTCAAAAGTTGAACCAAAGTTCAAAAGTTGAACCAAAGTTCAAAAGTTGAACCAAAGTTCAAAAGTTGAACCAAAGTTCAAAAGTTGAACCAAAGTTCAAAAGTTGAACCAAAGTTCAAAAGTTGAACCAAAGTTCAAAAGTTGAACCAAAGTTCAAAAGTTGAACCAAAGTTCAAAAGTTGAACTAAAGTTCAAAAGTTGAACTAAAGTTCAAAAGTTGAACTAAAGTTCAAAAGTTGAACTAAAGTTCAAAAGTTGAACTAAAGTTCAAAAGTTGAACTAAAGTTCAAAAGTTGAACTAAAGTTCAAAAGTTGAACTAAAGTTCAAAAGTTGAACTAAAGTTCAAAAGTTGAACTAAAGTTCAAAAGTTGAACTAAAGTTCAAAAGTTGAACTAAAGTTCAAAAGTTGAACTAAAGTTCAAAAGTTGAACTAAAGTTCAAAAGTTGAACTAAAGTTCAAAAGTTGAACTAAAGTTCAAAAGTTGAACTAAAGTTCAAAAGTTGAACTAAAGTTCAAAAGTTGAACTAAAGTTCAAAAGTTGAACTAAAGTTCAAAAGTTGAACTAAAGTTCAAAAGTTGAACTAAAGTTCAAAAGTTGAACTAAAGTTCAAAAGTTGAACTAAAGTTCAAAAGTTGAACTAAAGTTCAAAAGTTGAACTAAAGTTCAAAAGTTGAACTAAAGTTCAAAAGTTGAACTAAAGTTCAAAAGTTGAACTAAAGTTCAAAAGTTGAACTAAAGTTCAAAAGTTGAACTAAAGTTCAAAAGTTGAACTAAAGTTCAAAAGTTGAACTAAAGTTCAAAAAAATTTAAAAATCTTGTTAAAACTTAAAACAAAAAGAATCAAAGTTTTATATAAAATATAATAATATAAAAATATAAAATTGAATATTAAATAAATAATAAATAAAAGTTTGTTAGAACAAGTTCAAATATTATATGTTCTAAAGGACATACAGGTCCAATAAACGGACACTGACAATATGCCCCTAAATAAGAAAACAAAGTACATATGGAACAAATATAGTTTATAATAGAAGCATTAAAGATTTCATTCATTCATTTACTTTATAGACACAGTGTTTATCAAAATTGCACAATTTTATTTTATTTTCAAAAATACAAATGTTATCAGCATTTACAGCTTCTGATGTCAGATTATTCTAGTTATTTACAACTTGTTGAGAAAAACAGTATTTGCGAATGTCGAGTTAACATCGTTACTTGCGCATCTTATAAGTATGACCATGGTTATATTTATTATTGGTAATTTCGAAAAACAAACTTTTGCAAACTAAATTATGCATAATTTTGAAACATATAACTAAATCATGTTTTAAACGTCTGAGCTCCTGAGAATCCAAACCAAGCAGTTGTAAACGGCTAGAATAGCTTAAACAACTAAGATTAGCAATTTTTTTTGTAAATTGTTTTTGAATATTTTGAATAGATTTTATTAACATGGTTTGGTGTGGCGACCCAAACTAGAGAGCAATATTCAATAATTGGTCTTATATAAGTGGTAAATGCACGTACTAATATAATAGGATTGCGAGTTTTAAAGCATTAGTATCAGAGGTTTTATTATTGTTTTGGCAGAAGTTATTGTAAATTGAAAATTTTTATTGTTGAAAACATTTTTTAAATGTTTTAAAGGTTTTTAGTATTTTTCTTTTAGACTCAACATCCTGGTTTTTATTACCAACAAGCTGCTAATCATACAATAATAAGAAGAGAAAGATGCAAGGCTCTTTGTGTTGTAAGCATAAAATAAGATAAAATTAAAATAAAAAGCTTAAGCATAGGTTTGATTTTACATTAAATTTTAGTCTTCAGTTCCGCCTGGCGCAGAGCTTTTAGTGGATATAAACAATCTGGAGTTTTTTGGCCAACGTTCTTGGAGGCAGGGTTGTCAAGGTAAATTTGTCAATTTGAATATATATGTGTACACACATTTATATTTAATTTTTTTATTTTACATAATGTTTCATCAATAAACACTCATCAGAACTAAATTCATAAAATTAATGTACTTCAATATTTACCAAAAATTAAATTACATGAGGTAAATGTCATAAGTGACTTAGCTGATACAAGTTGCTGTAATATTTCACGCATTAATGGAATTTCACACACGTAGAATAAGCTGATACTATTATGAAAAGAATTCTTTAGAGTTTTTTATTTCTGTTCTTTTAAAATATTTATGCTGGGGTTTTTTTATTATTAATAATAAAATTCAAATGCTGTTGAGTGCTTGGCAGTATCTGACAGCCAGTGCAATAATTGTCTAAAAATTTAAAAAGACTGACATAACCAGCATCAGTCCTTTCAAAATCTATTTTAACTAATTTTTCGCCTGAAGCAGAAGCAATACCATACCATAAGCAACTTTTCATCACACCAACAGTAGTTTCAATGCAGTTTTGTTTCAATTAGCCTGAAGATCTGTACCATTTTTTTAAAATGTTTTTTCAAACCAATTTATTGTAGTTTCCATTGTATAGTTATTTCAGGTGCATTTAAAGCTACTTCTTTTCAGTGGCAATGCTAATATTTCTGAGTGTTAAGTGACTTTCTGCTAAATTAAAAGTTTTGATCCTCATTTATTACTGGATCAGTTTTTATACTTTTTATGCTTTTACTATTACAGTTTTACTTATACAGTTTATTTTATATATTTTTGTTTATATTTTATATATTTTTATTTATTTTTTATATATTTTTATTTATTTTTTATATATTTTTATATTTTATATATTTACTTATACAGTTTTTTTATATTTTATATATTTTATATTTTATACTTTTACTGGTTTACGCATTTTGTGGCTAGCATTTTAGCTTAAAGGATTTTAGTTTGCCAAATATACAAAAATAATATCAATTTAATTGCTTTTTGATTTAAGTTTTGTAGCGGTATAAAACCATGAAATAACATGAAATGTCACTAAAGAGTTATAACATGAAATCTTTGAACACAATTAAATTCATTTCATGAACTTGATAGAATAATAAATAAGATGAAATTAATTTTGTTCAACTAAAAACTTATTAAGATAAAAATTTTGTCAGACAGTTTTGTTCAACAACTCAATAAAAGTTTAAATAGTAGTTGTTTTTTTTTATATATAAAAGCTGCAGAAGTCCCTGACCCAGTCATAGAGCATGCTGGGATACAAGCTCTTCAATTAGAAGAACTTAAAGTAGAACACTGTGTAAGTTTTGATGTTGTTTGTTTATTTGTGTTTAAAAGTTCATCAAAATATGTTTACACAATAACATGTGTTGATTTCAGTCATGTTTTTTTACAATAAATGTTTATTGTTGTTTTTAGTAAAATATTTATTTAACTTTATGTGATATCAGGTAATTTTTATATTATATATATATATATATATATATATATATATATATATATATATATATATATATATATATATATATATATATACATATATATATATATATATATATATATATATATATATATATATATATATATATATGTATATACAGTAGTGTGCAAATTCATAAGTAATAATTACATCATATTTATGAATATGCTTGATATAAATGAGGGAATCCCACATATATTTCTAACCTCACTTTCTTATGTATATTGTGTTGTTTGCTGGTGATGTATAAAAAAGTTTGTGTGTGAATTTATTTGATTTTTTTGTGAACACTTTAATTTAAGGTGTGCAAAATAATAAGTAATGTATATTTAAAATAAGATTATTTACAATAATAATTTAATTTATTTAGTTAAAAGATAAATTTTGTTAACAGTTACTATGAAATTTGTTGAATTAAAATGAAAATATTTTTTTAGAAGAAATAAAAAAAAAGGATAAAAATTAAAAGAAAAATGGAACATAAAGTACATTGTTTGGAAGGTAAAAGAAATTTAATCGAAATTTTACTAAACCAGGGTAAAACTTTGAAAGAAATTTCAAATTTAATGGACTGTTCAATTAATATGGTATGCAATCCAATTAAAAAAGTACACCAGAAACATGTGGTCGAAAGAGGAAAACATCTAGAAGAGATGACAAAAATATTGTTCTTTATTCCAAAAGAAATCCTTTTGGAATAAAGAACAATATTAAGAACAATAAACAGTTAGAAAAAGGCTTACTCAACAGTATGTTAAAGCCAAAGTATGAAAGAAGTGTCCATTTTTATCACCAAATAATATTAAAAACAGGAAAGATTTTGCTAGGAAACACGTGGACTGGCCATCTTCAATAATCTTTGGTCAGATGAGACCAAAATTAACTTTGGGTCAGATGCAATGAAAAAATATGTCAGAAGACCAAAAAGAAAATAATATGATCCTAGATATAGCGTCAAAATGGTTAAACATGGTGGTGGAAATAATAAAATATGGGGTTGCTTTTCATACAATGTAGTAGGTCCCCTTTTTTGGATCAAAGAAAATATGAACAAAGAAATATATTAAATATGCTGCAGGATGTTATGCTACCCTTTGCAGAAGAAAACCTACCTTTGATTTGGGTCTATCAACAAGATAATGGCCCAAAACATACAGTAAAGGTAGTATAAAATTGGTTTCATAATGAGAAAATTTGGATTTTGAAGTGGCCAGCCCAATCACCGGACATAAATCCGATAGAAAATCTTTGGGCACACGTTAAAAATGAATTATGAAAACTTCCTAAGACCAAAAATAAAGATGAGCGTTGGAAAAGCATTGAATACATTTGGAAAAACATTCCAATAAGTACATGCCAAAAATTAGTTGATACCATGCCGAAAAGATGTGCAGCAATAATTGCGAATAAAGAGTATAAAACCAAATATTAATAAACCATAAGTAAATTAAATTTTTACTTATTATTATCCATTATTTTCAAGAAAATATGTACTTAATTTTAATTTACCTATTTTCTTGCACAGTAGATATTTTAAAAATAATCTAATTATATAGGCTAGTAAACAAATTTTGTTTTTAAATTGATTCCTTACATTAAAAGTATTAGTTAATAATTGAATTAATTGTAGAATAACTAATTAAATAAATTAGATTACTATCAAGTACTTATTTTGTACGAAAAGTCAAATTATTTAACAATTACCTATTATTTTGCACACCGCTATATATATATATATATATATATATATATATATATATATATATATATATATATATATATATATATATATATATATAGCGGTATATATATATATATATACAGCCTTTCACAGGAAGACATGCAATTGCATGTCATTATATGACCAGGCAAATCATATTTTGCTTTGATGATTTGACTGTGGCTATTTCAAAAAACATTTTAAAAATGCACTGAATGAAAAATTTTCTGAATTATACTTTAGATGAAATAAATTACATCAAAACTTCTTAACGAACGTTTTTGTATTAGCAAAATGCTTTTTAATTAAGTAACAATTTACTGATAATGATAATTAAATTAAGTAACAATTTACTGATTATTTTTTTTTAAAGTATAATTGGCAGTTGTTTGTAATTTTTTAAATTCATATTATATAAATTGTTTAAGTATGCATTTTTATAATAAACATTGTTAAAAAATAAAAAATAATTTTGTTTTTATTAATGATGACTTTCTACGACAACGAAAGTCTCTTTAACGAATTTTAATATAAGAATAATTAAAGTTAATACATTTAAAAAGATAATCAAAATTTCATAGAAAAAAAAATACAAATGTTTTATTTTTTAATAAAGCATTTGTATTTTTAACAAGATAATAACAAGAAAGCCGTTACAATCAAATAAGTTTGATTTTTAATGCTTTTATATTATCGAAACACTTTTCTAATGAAGTAACAAAACCCTTCTAATGAATTTTTATAATAAATATTAATAAACTGTTGTTTTTTTTATTTATATAATTATGTATTTTTTATGATCAATGTTAATCTTTTGAAACAAATAATAAAAAAAAAAAGTTCAAATGTTAAAACAGTGAAGTGGTTTTTTAGTGCATAATTATTTACTAGTTTTAGATTTACTTGGAAACTCATACAGGGCTCGAATTAACGTAAAAAAATCTAATCGTGATTTTTTTGTTGCTCATAACCCTTCCTCCACTCCCGCCGGAGGGGAGGGGGCATTATTTATTTTAACTTATTTTTAATAACATATATAATATGTCTCATTTTTGCATAAGATGTCATAACATTTACGTTTAGCGGTTGTGAAGTAGCTTTAGTTATAATTTACATTATTACTATTATTATATTGCAT